>NC_060138.1:608517515-608820545 GCF_021461385.2 Schistocerca piceifrons
GCTATTAGCGCCAGTTTTGTGTAGAGGCACACTGTGTGGCACCACATTCTTCAATTATCCATAATTTATGAGCATGAGTGTAGAAGGAAGGTGTTTGTCCTTACCAGGCTTAGGTATGGTTATGACAGTGGCTTCACGTCAGTCTAGGAAACATGCCCTCTGCCGAGGTGCGATTGAACATATGAAGGAGAAAGTGCTTGCCCTCAAAAGAGATTCTGCAACATCTGAATATGAATATCATCCGGGCGGGGATCGAGATGAAGCGAGAGCACGATCTAGCTCCCTAATAGTAAAGGCGGCAATGTAGCAGAGAAGAGAAGGGTATAACCCGAGACTCCTCCACACAATTCCAATGGAGGGAGGGAGGCAGGGTGATACTGGGTGGAGCTCAAAATCTCGACAAAATAGCGGCCCAAGGTGGTGGAGATAGCAATACAGTCTGTTGTGACATGATCTGCTGCTGTCAGGCTCGAAATTGTGGAGAAGATATTGGTCCCAGAGAGCTGTCGGAGGTAGGCCCACACAACGGAAAAGGGAGTGGAACTGTTACGAGGAGTTAGATTGTTAAAAAAAATTCACATGTTGGATTTTTATCTCATTATAAAATTGCAATTTTCTGAATAAAATGATATATATATAAAAACAAAGATGATGAGACTTACCAAACAAAAGCGCTGGCAGGTCGATAGACACACAAACAAACACAAACATACACACAAAATTCAAGCTTTTGCAACAAACAGTTGCTTCATCAGGAAAGAGGGAAGGAGAGGGAAAGACGAAACGATGTGGGTTTTAAGGGAGAGGGTAAGGAGTCATTCCAATCCCGGGAGTGGAAAGACTTACCTTAGGGGGAAAAAAAGGACGGGTATACACTCGCGCACACACACACACATATCCATCCACACATATACAGACACAGGCAGACATATTTAAAGACAAAGAGTTTGGGCAGAGATGTCAGTCGAGGCAGAAGTGCAGAGGCAAAGATGTTGTTGAATGACAGGTGAGGTATGAGTGGCGGCAACTTGAAATTAGCGGAGATTGAGGCCTGGTGGATAACGGGAAGAGAGGATATATTGAAGAGCAAGTTCCCATCTCCGGAGTTCGGATAGGTTGGTGTTAGTGGGAAGTATCCAGATAACCCGGACGGTGTAACACTGCGTCAAGATGTGCTGGCCATGCACCAAGGCATGTTTAGCCACAGGGTGATCCTCATTACCAACAAACACTGTCTGCCTGTGTTCATTCATGCGAATGGACAGTTTGTTGCTGGTCATTCCCACATAGAAAGCTTCACAGTGTAGGCAGGTCAGTTGGTAAATCACGTGGGTGCTTTCACACGTGGCTCTGCCTTTGATCGTGTACACCTTCCGGGTTACAGGACTGGAGTAGGTGGTGGTGGGAGGGTGCATGGGACAGGTTATACACCGGGGGCGGTTACAAGGGTAGGAGCCAGAGGGTAGGGAAGGTGGTTTGGGGATTTCATAGGGATGAACTAAGAGGTTATGAAGGTCAGGTGGACGGGGGAAAGACACTCTTGGTGGAGTGGGGAGGATTTCATGAAGGATGGATCTCATTTCAGGGCAGGATTTGAAGAAGTCGTATCCCTGCTGGAGAGCCACATTCAGAGTCTGATCCAGTCCCAGCAAGTATCCTGTCACAAGTGGGGGACTTTCGGGGTGGTTCTGTGGGAGGTTCTGAGTTTCAAGGGATGAGGAAGTGGCTCTGGTTATTTGCTTCTGTACCAGGTCAGGAGAGTAGTTGCGGGATGCGAAAGCTGTTTTCAGGTTGTTGGCGTAATGGTTCAGGGATTCCAGACTGGAGCAGATTCGTTTGCCACGAAGATCTAGACTGTAGGGGAGGGACCGTTTGATGTGGAATGGGTGGCAGCTGTCATAATGGAGGTACTGTTGCTTGTTGGTGGGTTTGATGTGGACGGACATGTGAAGCTGGCCATTGGACAGATGGAGGTCAACGTCAAGGAAAGTGGCATGGGATTTAGAGTAGGACCAGGTGAATCTGATGGAACGAAAGGAGTTGAGGTTGGAGAGGAAATTCTGGAGTTCTTCTTCACTGTGAGTCCAGATCATGAAGATGTCATCAATAAATCTGTACCAAACTTTGGGTTTGCAGGCCTGGGTAACCAAGAAGGCTTCCTCTAAGCGACCCATGAATAGGTTGGCGTACGAGGGGGCCATCCTGGTACCCATGGCTGTTCCCTTTAATTGTTGGTATGTCTGGCCTTCAAAAGTGAAGAAGTTGTGGGTCAGGATGAAGCTGGCTAAGGTAATGAGGAAAGAGGTTTTAGGTAGGGTGGCAGGTGATCGGCATGAAAGGAAGTGCTCCATCGCAACGAGGCCCTGGACATACGTAATATTTGTGTATAAGGAAGTGGCATCAATGGTTACAAGGATGGTTTCCGGGGGTAACGGACTGGGTAAGGATTCCAGGCGTTCGAGAAAGTGGTTGGTGTCTTTGATGAAGGATGGGAGACTGCATGTAATGGGTTGAAGGTGTTGATCTACGTAGGCAGAGATACGTTCTGTGGGGGCTTGGTAACCAGCTACAATGGGGCGGCCGGGATGATTGGGTTTGTGAATTTTAGGAAGAAGGTCGAAGGTAGAGGTGCGGGGTGTCGGTGGGGTCAGGAGGTTGATGGAGTCAGGTGAAAGGTTTTGTAGGGGGCCTAAGGTTCTGAGGATTCCCTGAAGCTCCGCCTGGACATCAGGAATGGTATTACCTTGGCAAACTTTGTATGTGGTGTTGTCTGAAAGCTGACGCAGTCCCTCAGCCACATACTCCCGACGATCAAGTACCACTGTCGTGGAACCCTTGTCCGCCGGAAGAATGACGATGGAACGGTCAGCCTTCAGATCACGGATAGCCTGGGCTTCAGCAGTGGTGATGTTGGGAGTAGGATTAAGGTTTTTTATGAAGGAATGAGAGGCAAGGCTGGAAGTCAGAATTTCCTGGAAGGTTTGGAGGGGGTGATTTTGAGGAAGAGGAGGTGGGTTGCGCTGTGACGGAGGACGGAACTGTTAAAGGCAGGGTTCAATTTTTATAGTGTCTTGGGGAGTTGGATCATTAGGAGTAGGATTAGGATCATTTTTCTTTGTGGCAAAGTGATATTTCCAGCAGAGAGTACGAGTGTAGGACAGTAAATCTTTGACGAGGGCTGTTTGGTTGAATCTGGGAGTGGGGCTGAAGGTGAGGCCTTTGGATAGGACAGAGGTTTCGGATTGGGAGAGAGGTTTGGAGGAAAGGTTAACTACTGAATTAGGGTGTTGTGGTTCCAGATTGTGTTGATTGGAATTTTGAGGTTTTGGAGGGAGTGGAGCTGGAAGTGGGAGATTGAGTAGATGGGAGAGACTAGGTTTGTGTGCAATGAGAGGAGGTTGAGGTTTGCTGGAAAGGTTGTGAAGGGTGAGTGAGTTGCGTTTCCAACTCAGCCAATGAACACACCCGTCAACTTCTATCCTTAATAAAAGTCCTCAATCTTTCCTCTCCCACATCCACACTGGCTGTTCAGAGCATCCTCCTACAGGTCAAACTCAAATTAGAACAGCAGGCCACCCTCCACCTTAAAAAACTATCCAATCTCCTGGTTTCCCACCTCCGGAAAGGCAACTCACTCACCCTTCACAACCTTTCCAGCGAACCTCAACCTCCTCTCATTGCGCACAAACCCAGTCTGTCCCATCTACTCAATCTCCCACTTCCAGCTCCACTTCCTCCAAAACCTCAAAATTCCAATCAACACAATCTGGAACCACCTAATTCAGTAGTTAACCTTTCCTCCAAACCTCTCTCCCAATCCGAAACCTCTGTCCTATCCAAAGGCCTCACCTTCGGCCCCACTCCCAGATTCAACCAAACAGCCCTTGTCAAAGATTTACTGTCCTACACTCATACTCTCTGCTGGAAATATCACTTTGCCACGAAGAAAAATGATCCTAATCCTACCCCTAATGATCCAACTCCCCAAGACACTATACAAATTGAACCCTGCCTGGAACAGCTCCGTCCTCCGTCACAGCGGGACCCACCTCCTCTTCCTCAAAATCACCCTCTCCAAACCTTCCAGGAATTTCTGACTTCCAGCCTTGCCTCTCAATCCTTCTTAAAAAACCTTAATCCTACTCCCAACATCACCACTGCTGAAGCCCAGGCTATCCGTGATCTGAAAGCCGACCGGTCCATCGTCATTCTTCCGGCGGACAAGGGTTCCACAACCGTGGTACTTGATCGTCGAGAGTATGTGGCTGAGGGGCTGCGTCAGCTTTCAGACAACACCACATACAAAGTTTGCCAAGGTAATACCATTCCTGATGTCCAGGCGGAGCTTCAAGGAATCCTCAGAACCTTAGGCCCCCTACAAAACCTTTCACCTGACTCCATCAACCTCCTGACCCCACCGACACCCCACACACCTACCTTCTACCTTCTTCCTAAAATTCACAAACCCAATCATCCTGGCCACCCCATTGTAGCTGGTTACCAAGCCCCCACAGAACGTATCTCTGCCTACGTAGATCAACACCTTCAACCCATTACAAGCTGTCTCCCACCCTTCATCAAAGACACCAACCACTTTCTCGGACGCCTGGAATCCTTACCCAATCCGTTACCCCCAGAAACCATCCTTGTAACCATTGATGCCACTTCCTTATACACAAATATCCCGCACGTCCAGGGCCTCGCTGCGATGGAGCACTTCCTTTCACGCCGATCACCTGCCACCCTACCTAAAACCTCTTTCCTCATCCTGACCCACAACTTCTTCACTTTTGAAGACCAGACATACCAACAATTAAAGGGAACAGCCATGGGTACCAGGATGGCCCCTTCGTACGCCAACCTATTCATGGGTCGCTTAGAGGAAGCCTTCTTGGTTACCCAGGCCTGCAAACCCAAAGTTTGGTACAGATTTATTGATGACATCTTCATGATCTGGACTCACAGTGAAGAAGAACTCCAGAATTTCCTCTCCAACCCCAACTCCTTTTGTTCCATCAGATTCACCTGGTCCTACTCCAAATCCCATGCCACTTTCCTTGATGTTGACCTCCACCTGTCCAATGGCCAGCTTCACACGTCCGTCCACATCAAATCCACCAACAAGCAACAGTACCTCCATTATGACAGCTGCCACCCATTCCACATCAAACGGTCCCTTCCCTACAGCCTAGGTCTTCGTGGCAAACGAATCTGCTCCAGTCCGGAATCCCTGAAGCATTACACCAACAACCTGACAACAGCTTTCCCATCCCGCAACTACCCTCCCGACCTGGTACAGAAGCAAATAACCAGAGCCACTTCCTCATCCTCTCAAACCCAGAACCTCCCACAGAAGAACCACAAAAATGCCCCACTTGTGACAGGATACTTTCCAGGACTGGATCAGATTCTGAATGTGGCTCTCCAGCAGGGATACGACTTCCTCAAATCCTGCCCTGAAATGAGATCCATCCTTCATGAAATCCTCCCCACTCCACCAAGAGTGTCTTTCCGCCGTCCACCTAACCCTCGTAACCTCTTAGTTCATCCCTATGAAATCCCCAAACCACCTTCCCTACCCTCTGGCTCCTACCCTTGTAACCGCCCCCGGTGTAAAACCTGTCCCATGCACCCTCCCACCACCACCTACTCCAGTCCTGTAACCCGGAAGGTGTACATGATCAAAGGCAGAGCCACGTGTGAAAGCACCCACGTGATCTACCAACTGACCTGCCTACACTGTGATGCATTCTATGTGGGAATGACCAGCAACAAACTGTCCATTCGCATGAATGGACACAGGCAGACAGTGTTTGTTGGTAATGAGGATCACCCTGTGGCTAAACATGCCTTGGTGCATGGCCAGCACATCTTGGCGCAGTGTTACACCGTCCGGGTTATCTGGATACTTCCCACTAACACCAACCTATCTGAACTCCAGAGATGGGAACTTGCTCTTCAATATATCCTCTCTTCCCGTTATCCACCAGGCCTCAATCTCCGCTAATTTCAAGTTGCCGCCACTCATACCTCACCTGTCATTCAACAACATCTTTGCCTCTGCACTTCTGCCTCGACTGACATCTCTGCCCAAACTCTTTGTTTTTAAATATGTCTGCCTGTGTCTGTATATGTGTGGATGGATATGTGTGTGTGTGTGTGTGTGTGTGCGCGCGAGTGTATACCCGTCCTTTTTTTCCCCCTAAGGTAAGTCTTTCCGCTCCCGGGATTGGAATGACTCCTTACCCTCTCCCTTAAAACCCACATCCTTTCGTCTTTCCCTCTCTTTCCCTCTTTCCTGATGAGGCAACAGTTTGTTGCGAAAGCTTGAATTTTGTGTGTATGTTTGTGTTTGTTTGTGTGTCTGTCGACCTGCCAGCACTTTCATTTGGTAAGTCACATCATCTTTATATATATCACTTATAAACTGACATGGGAAGTATTTTATTTTGTTTTTTAAATATAATCTACACTGGTTGCAAATGTTAAAATTTTTAAGTGCACTACTTCAAGATCTAATAAAATCGATAATTTTTTATATAGAAGGCTGTGGATTGCTGTGTTATATAGGTTAAATTACATGTTTGTATCGTTTCACAGTATAAACATGCATAGTACGTCGAAGTGCTAACGTTTTTCTGAGTAAAAGTGATGATTAGATTGGTAAATCTCTCAAAAAGTAAAGTATGATGCCAAAACAAATAATACCGAGGATTTGTTGAAAATGGAGCAGGCAGTATGGGCTACCTTCTTCCAGTGACTGTCAACTGATGGAAAACCAGTACACCACCTTTGCCCTCCTGGACCTGATTCACGGTGCAATTACTGCAATACCCAGTACTCAAGCAGGTCACACAGCCATAAACATTCCATCCCAGCAGCAGCCATGGATGTCATAAAACCTATTTACAGAGACCTGGCAAGTCCTGAATTACTGAAGAAGTGTCTGCATGTTCAGACTCAAAATCCCAATGTGTCATTCAATAATCTTATATGGACTTGCTTACCAAAAAACTTTTTTGTTGGAATGAAGACACTAAAGTTGGGAGGGGGGGATCAGTGATGCTGTTAGTGCTTTTAAGAAGTGCTACAGCATGTGGGAATTAATCCTGGAGCAAACTGCATCAGAGATCTTAAACGGATGGACAAGGTTCGCTTTGATAAAGCAGAGTATGCAGCACAATTGGCCACTAAGGA
The DNA here is from genome assembly GCF_021461385.2 of Schistocerca piceifrons. Taxonomy (NCBI): domain Eukaryota; kingdom Metazoa; phylum Arthropoda; class Insecta; order Orthoptera; family Acrididae; genus Schistocerca; species Schistocerca piceifrons. The sequence goes on from NC_060138.1 coordinate 608,524,713, forward strand.
GTCCAAAAAGAAGAAGAAAACGACCAAGAGGATGATATACAGTATGGTGCAGGGTGTTTCTGAGTGACTAAAAATAAAAAATAAAGCATAGTTTAAGTGAGTTACAGTCTTTCGAAACTTTAGAACCCATGCCTGAAAATTTTCATTTTCTCCTGCATTTTCCCCTAAATCTCAGAAACCACTTCCAGTTGAGTATTCGACTTTTGAGGGAGTAATAACATACATATCCTGTGTCTGCTGAACTAAAAGAACATAATGTTATGTATAATTAAAAATATTTAGGATAATGTACAAAAAAAGTACACAAAACTTTAACTGTGTAATTAAAAATTGTATTTCCAAAAGCAGAGGCTGAAATGCAATTACAGTACTTCAGTAGACTCAGAACATACAGTTTAATGTCCTGTACAAGTTTCATGTCAATGGCTACAGTGGTTCCTGACATACAGGGAAGCCAAGTCACTAAATTTAATGTTATCGGGATAGGGTGTTCCAACGCCCCTTAAAAGAAGAAGTGAGGGAAATCCGGCTGGTTTTTTTCACTACCTCAAAGAACACAATGACACTGTGCACGCAACTATTTATACACACAGCTAAAAATGTGGAGAGCACATCTCCACACGCAAATTGCATCGCGTGCGCCTCGGTCCATCAAGGGACTGGGACACAGCACAGTACAGACGAAGTGCGAGGAATGGAATATTCTGCAGCAGCAAGGATAACATTTGTAAGATATTCTACCTGGATATCACAACTGTGGAAATGTTCATCGAAGGTTGCCAGGGAGGACTGAAGCCTCCAGTCAGCCTTAGAAAGCTGCCATTTGGGTGTGCACCTAGATGGGGTAGGAGTCAGAAAATAGATAGCACATGGGAAATGGTCGCTCAAGAACATGTCAGAGAGAATGGACCACTTGAGATGATAGGCAAGCTGGGCCGTGCAGAAGGAGAGGTCCAAATGGGAGTAGGTGTGATTGGAGTCTGAAAGGAACATGAGTGCTCCCGTGTTAAGACAGATGAGGTTAAGTTTATTGAGAAGGTCAGCCAAGAGGGCACCCCTCTGACAGGTTCTGGGAGACCCCCAAAGGGGATGGTGTGCATTAAAGTCACCGAGCAGCAGAAAGGGGTGAGGGAGTTGTCCAATAAGCTGGAGGAAGTCTGCCCTGGTGACGCCAAATGACAGAGAGATGTAAACGGTACAAAGAGAAAGATGAAGTGAGGAAGGAAAATGCGGTCTGCAACAGCTTGAAGCTGGCTAATCAGGAAGATAGGTTGACTATGAATGTTATCCCGGATGAGCAGCATGACTCCCCAACGAGATGGAATGCCATCCTCGGGAGGAAGGTCAAAGCGGACTGCGAAGAAATGCAAGAGAGCTCAAAGCGGTTGTGAGGATGCTATTTTGTTTCCTAGAGGCAGAGAACAAGCAGACGCTGCAATTCCAAGAGCAGCTGTAATTCCTTTTTGTTCGATCGAAGGCCGTGAACATTCCACTGGAGGAGATTCATGATGAGAAAAAGGGAGGAGGGAAAAAAATGAAAGGGTGTCACCTCGGCGGCTGTTGAGTGCCAGCCTGCGAAGACTCACTGCTACAGGGCAGAGGCTGGAGGATTCTGCTCCATGAGACATTGTCATTCTCCTACAGTCAGTCTGCAGAGTCCAGGCCAGAAAAACGCTTGGTGGTGTGCACCAGCGACATGGAGGTCGGCTGGGCAAGAGTATCACATGGCGACACCGTCGAAGAGGTTCTCTAAATCAGCTAAGGAGAAGACAATTTGCCTTTGTTTGATTTCTTGGCAGCTATCTGACTGGCAGACGAAGAGTAAGATATTTGTTGCCTGGAAAGACGTAAGAAGTCTTTGCGGGAGTATTCATTCTGTCCTTTCTGGCCTGCCAGTTGCATAGCAAGTGACTTCACACCGTGAGGCAAAAGTTTGGTGGCTTGTTGCACAGCTGGAGGAGGAGATGAGGATGCTACTGTGGCACTGGGCAATTTTACAACAGCAGTGCTGAATTTGAGGTCGCGCGTCTGTGTAGCCATGTCCTTCTTAGAGCAAGATGTAGCAAGAACAGTACTGTAGGAGTCAGATGGCAGAATGCAGGGTTTCTGCTTAGCCAACAACTTGGGAGTGACTGGGTAAGGCACTTTTCCCTTCACTCAGTCTCTTGGACCGCCCGCTGTTTAAGATGCACGGGACACTCTTGGGAGGAGGCAGCACAGTCGCATTGCAATTGATACAACACGGAAAAGGAGGCAGACAATCACCCTCGTATGCATCCATACCACAGGTTACACATTTGGCTGAGAGTCAATAGGACATTCGAGTGTGATTGTAACGATGACACTGGTACCAGCAAATTGGGTTCGAAATATACAGCCGGGCTGTGATAACTTCATAGCCTGCTCTGATCTTTGACAGAAGCACCACTCTATCAACAGTGAGAAAAAGTGTGCATGTGGGCACTAAGGATACATCCAACTTTTTCATCAGCCAACGGACTGCAATAACACCCTGATCAGAGAGGTACTTTTGGATTTCTGCCTCAGTCAAGACCATCGTTCAGCTTAGTGTAAATGACACCATGGTCAGAATTCAGCATTCAATGGGCCTCAACACAAACAGGATAGCCGTGGACGATTGAAGCTCCAAGCACTTGTTGTGCTTGAAAATCAGAAGTGTCTTTGCGTAAATAAGAGCACGATTTCACAAGGCTGGCAATCGCATCAACATCTTTCTGAGTTATAAACGGATTTGCTGTAGCAAACAACTGACCGTCTTCAGTATGTCAAACCAAGAGGAACTGTGGTGCAGTCCTGCTGGAATTGCCGAAGTCTGTCGGAACGCACAATGGACATGAATGGTTGCAGGTGATCAGACAGGATGCTTATGTACATCTCACCTGTCAGAGTTGTATCTAGACATATCAGGGGTCCCATATCACTCCAGCTGCACATGTCCCACACCATTACAGAGCCTCCTACAGCTTGAACATCCCCCAGCTGAAATGCAGGGTCCATGGATTCATGAGGTTGTCTCCATACCCGTACACATCCATCCGCTCAATACAATTTGAAGCGACACTCGTCTGACCAGGCAACATGTCTCCAGTCATCAACAGTCCAATGTCAGTGTTGACTAGCCCAGGTGAGGTATAAAGATTTGTGTCATGCAGCCATCAAGGGTACACAAGCAGGCCTTCGGCTCTAAAAGTCCATATTGGTGATGTTTCATTGATCGGTTCGCACGCTGACACTCGTTGACGGCCCAGCATTTAAATCTGCAGCAATTTGTGGAAGGGTTGCTCTTCTGTCACATTGAATGATTCTCTTCAGTTATTGTTGGTCCCATTCTTGCAGGATCTTTTTCCGGCCACAGCGATGTCGGAGATTTGATGTTGTACCGATTTGAGTCGGTACATTTGAAAACACTGTGGATGGAGGTCAGAGTAACGAAATGGAGGGCCCTGTTAATGGCTAGTAGCTCCTCTGTGAACACACTACATGATCCCAGTAAATGGGTTTCCATGCCAATAGGAGATGTAAAGTGTATCCCACATTATCCGTCATTTTAGAACCTTCAGTGCAGAAGATGGTAGTACCCTGGTACTCTACAAGGATTGAACTTACAAGACTCTGGAATATCATAGGGGTGGCAGAAACCTTAGGACCCTCGAACAGGTCGGCCCTGATCTGTGGTTGAGGGGTGCAGGAGGAAATACACAGGGCAATTTCCAAGGAGTGGAAATGGAGATCCTGACAGAGGGAAGCAAGACACATTCTAACTGGCAATCCCACCTGTGAGTGGATATCAGGAGGGAGACATCCCTTGTTTGTAAAGAGGATGGGATACACGGGATGGTCAGGGAATCGTCAAATGGTGATCGCATAAGAAACCAAGAGTAGGCTCCGTCATATTTTTAAAGGGGGAATCCCCATTTCTGTGAGGAGTCTGTTGACAGGACTAGTGCAAAAGGCACCAACAGTCAGATGCATTCCATAATGATGAACAGGGTCAAGTAGTCTCAGAGTGGATGGAGCCACTGAGCCATAAACCTGACTACTGTTATCTAGTCTGGACAAAACCAGATTGTGATAAATGTAGAGAAGAGTAGCATGGTCTGTACTGCAAGATGTTTGGGGCAGAAGGTGGAGAGCATTAAACTTCCACATGCAGGTAGTCTTCAAGTGGTGAACATGGGGCAGCCTTGTCAGCTTTTTACCAAAAAGAACGCCCAAGAAACAGGAATGTGCTATAACATCTAGGTGCTAGTTGCCTAAATAAAGTTCTGGATTAGGGAGTACAGTGGGTAGATGGCAAAAATGCTTAACATGGTGGGAGAAAACTGGAAGCCATGGGAAAGGGCCCACACGGAGGCCCAAAGGATTGCATCTTGGCACTGGCTTTCAGAAGATGCTACCAAGTGGGAGCTGCACCAGATGCAAAAATCGCTTACGTACAAAGCCAGGGTACCCAAGGGCCCAACAGAGGTTACAAGCCCATTGACGGCTATGTGACACCTAACACAGAACCCTGTGGGGCACCATTCTCTTGGATTGAGGAGCTGAGCGAAGCGCCAACTCTAATCCAGAGGTGCTGGTGGGATAAAAACTCACAGATAAAAATCGGAAAGCCGCCACGAATGCTCCAATCATGGAGGTTAACTAAAACGTGATGGCGCCAAGCTGTGTTATATGCCTTATATAGGTCAAAGAAGACTGTGACAAGGTGTTGGCAATTAGTAAAAACCTGTTGGATTGCTATTTCCCCTCTGAGTTAATGATCAGTTGTACATTGTCCTTCCTGGAAGCCAAACCGATACATGGACAAAAGGGCCCCAGGATTCGAGTACCCAACTTAATCTGAAGCTAACCGTCCTCTCCAGCAGTTTACAAAGTACGCTGGTCAGGATAATTGGTCAGTAGCTGTCAAGAGACGATGGATTCTTCCCAGGCTGAAGGACAGCAACCATGAGCCAAATGTGGTTGAAGACCCTGAGAAGATTTTTCCTCTGGGTAATGTTCAAGTGCTGGATCTCTAGTTGTGGGTGGAATCCAGGCCTGGTGCCCTGTCATATGAAGAGATAAGAGCCTGCAAGAATTCCCATTCAGTGAAGGGTTCATTATAGGCTTTAGCTTGGTGGGGGCTGAAACAGAGGGGGGGTTCTCCAACTCATCATTTCTGCTGGAGAAGGGTAGCAGGGTAGGAAGAGGAGGCTGGAGCTGCCGCAAAGTGTGTTGTGAGGTGTTCTACAAGGACCAATGGATCAGTACACAGAGCACCCTCTAGGATAAGACCCTGGGCACTGATTGTTGCTGATGGCCCAGAAGGCTATGGAACTTGGGCCAAACCTGCGATGAAGAGGCATACAGCCCCAGGGAGGAAACATAGTGATCCCAGCATTCCATTTTATTCTACTTCATAAGGTCGTGTGCCTTAGCATGGAGATGCTTAAAAGCAATAAGGTTGGTCTGCGAAGTGTGTTGTTTAAATCACGACAGCGCCTGTTGGTAGTCACGGATAACCTCTGCTACATCTTTCACTCACCATGATACCAGTTGACGACGAGGGGGATCTGTGGATAGGGGGATAGCCGTGCCAACGGCATGAAGAACAGTGTCAGAGACAACTGCATCAATGCAATCCCAGAGAGAGGTGTCAAAGTGCAAAGCAGGTGTATATAAAGGCCAATTGGCTCTGTGGCATGCCCCACATGGGGCCTGTCTGCCTGGAAGCAGCAGGGGAACAATAAAATTACTGGAAAATGGTCATTGTCAGAAAGAACATCATAGAGTGATCAATGAAGTGAAACCACGAGAGCAGGGGAAGAGATCATGAAATTGATAGTATAAAAGGTGCCATGACTTGCACTGAAGTGGGTAGGAGGACTGCCATTAAGGAGACACAAATCAATGTCTGTAATAAAATGGCCAATCAGGATACACCGACCTGTTGAAGTGGCACTCCCCACAGGAGGTAGTGTGCATTAAAGTCCCTTAGGATGAGGAGATAAGGGGCAGGAGTTGCTGTAGTAAGGCAGGCAATTCAACATAAGAAAGTGGCCTCTGTGGAGGGCGGTAGACATTGCAAATGGTCCAGAATGAGATTTTCACTCTGCAGCGGAGTGTGCGCTGATATGAAACTTCCTGGCAGATTAAAACTGTGTGCCTGACCGAGACTCGAACTCGGGACCTTTGCCTTTCACGGGCAAGTGCTCTACCATCTGAGCTACCGAAGCACGATTCACGCCCGGTCCTCACAGCCTTACTTCTGCCAGTATCTCATCTCCTACCTTCCAAACTTGCACGACTAGTACTCGTCGTGCTTCGGTAGCTCAGATGGTAGAGCACTTGCCCACGAAAGGCAAAGGTCCCGAGTTTGAGTCTCGGTCGGGCACACAGTTTTAATCTGCCAGGAAGTTTCATATCAGCGCACACTCCGCTGCAGAGTGAAAATCTCATTCTGGAAACATCCCCCAGGCTGTGGCTAAGCCATGTCTCCGCAATATCCTTTCTTTCAGGAGTTCTAGTCCTGCAAGGTTCGCAGGAGAGCTTCTGTAAAGTTTGGAAGGTAGGAGACGAGATACTGGCAGAAGTAAGGCTGTGAGGACCAGGCGTGAGTCGTGCTTCGGTAGCTCAGATGGTAGAGCACTTGCCCGCGAAAGGCAAAGGTCCCGAGTTCGAGTCTCGGTCGGGCACACAGTTTTAATCTGCCAGGATGTTTCATATCAGCGCACACTCCGCTGCAGAGTGAAAATCTCATTCTGGAAACATCCCCCAGGCTGTGGCTAAGCCATGTCTCCGCAATATCCTTTCTTTCAGGAGTGCTAGTCCTGCAAGGTTCGCAGGAGAGCTTCTGTAAAGTTTGGAAGGTAGGAGACGAGATACTGGCAGAAGTAAGGCTGTGAGGACCAGGCGTGAGTCGTGCTTCGGTAGCTCAGATGGTAGAGCACTTGCCCGCGAAAAGCAAAGGTCCCGAGTTCGAGTCTCGGTCGGGCACACAGTTTTAATCTGCCAGGATGTTTCATATCAGCGCACACTCCGCTGCAGAGTGAAAATCTCATTCTGGAAACATCCCCCAGGCCGTGGCTAAGCCATGTCTCCGCAATATCCTTTCTTTCAGGAGTGCTAGTCCTGCAAGGTTCGCAGGAGAGCTTCTGTAAAGTTTGGAAGGTAGGAGACGAGGTACTGGCAGAAGTGAAGCTGTGAGGACCGGGCATGAGTCGTGCTTCGGTAGTTCAGATGGTAGAGCACTTGCCCGCGAAAGGCAAAGGTCCCGAGTTCAAGTCTCGGTCGTGCACACAGTTTTAATCTGCCAGGAAGTTTCATTGCAAATGGTGATTGCTGGAGTTGTTCACACTTGTACTGCTATTGCTTCCAGGTTGGTACAAAGGAGGATCCAGTCACCAATGGCATTGGTCCAAACCAAAGTGCGGGCCACTCCAGATGCTTTCTTGGGGCTGGCACAGTTCCGACAGAACGCCCAATACCCACGAAATGTTGGAGAGTGGTCGTCACAGAAGTGTGTTTCTTGATGAGCAAGACATAACGCTGAATAACAGGAAACAAGTTGTTGTATTTCCAGAAGGTGACAATAATATTTGTTGCAGTTCCACAAGATCATCATGTGGAGAGAGTCAAGGTTTGACATTAAGAAACCAAGCGGAGGTCATGTCACTGTGTCAATGGTCATCACTTAAGAGGATGGGGTGACATCCATAAAAACAGAGGCTGATTCAGAGTAAGGAGTGGGCAAATCCCTTCAATATGCCAAGAAGTTTCATCCTTGGACCTGCACTGTTTCTTTTCTTCTTCTTCTCCTTCTTCTTCTTCTTCTTCTCCTCCTCCCCCTCCTACCTCAGAGGGAGGGACGAGGGGTAGGGGGGTGGGGGGGGGGGAAAGGAAGGGGGGCAGGGTGGGGGTAAGGAGGAGGGGGGAGTACGCAAAGGTAGATGAGAGACTCACAGTATAAGGTCTATCAAACTTCTTCCGGGCCTCAAAGTTGCTGAGACACTGAAGGATCTTTATTTCCTGGATTCTTTTTGCTTTGTGAACACTGGACACTCCAGGGAGTGGGGAGAATGTAGACCAGATCAGTTTACACCGATAGTCAGTGGATTGCAAGGGCTCCCCACATGAAGAGGGTGGCCACAGTCATCACAGATGGGAGTGGCATCGCATTGCAAGGACATGTGGCTGGACTTGAGTCAACAAAAGCAATGCCTGGGAAGTGGAACGAATCATTTGACTTCGCATCTGTATACCATCACCTTAACTTTCTCAGGCAGGGTATCCCTCTCAAATACCAGGATGAAAACACCAGTGTCTACATGATTGTCCTTAGGGCCTCTCTGGACACGCCGGACAAAATTAATGCCACATCATTCCACATTATCCCCAAGTTCATCGTCAGACTGGAGGAGAAGTCCCTATGGAAAATTACACCTTGTGTCATACTGAGAGACTTGTGAGGAGTGACATTCACTGGGATGTCTCCTAAATGGTCACAGACACGGAGGGAGGCTGAGTGGCTGGCAGAAGTTGTCTTTATAAGGAAGGAGCCAGATCTCATCTTGGTTAAGGACTCAACTTCACAAAAATTGTCTTCAATGTGTTCCACAAAAACGGGGTTTCACCCCACGCTGGTGGGTTTGGCCCTCCTCCCAGGGGGTAGCCAAGGGGGATAAGACTGGGAAGGCTGAAACAGGAGCTGAGACAGAACTGTTCCTAGGCAGAGAGGCTGCCGTAGAAGAGCACCCTGAGAGTTTAACATGTTTCACGTGCCAAATGTCCACCCTGGTACCACCTACTCTGATCAGGAACTCACCTTTTCAATGCCACCCAGCCACAGCTACAGCCGCCTGACACGACGGTTGTTGCCAGAAGTTCCGATACCCCAAAAAAACAGGCAACCACCCCCAGGATTTCACAAGGCATTCAAGAGGAGGTGTGATCACAGTGGTGTCAGGGGTCTCAGCCAGATGGTACACAACAGCCCCACCACATGGACTGACTACCGAGCTAGTGGCCTAACAAGGAGGCAAAAGGGCTATGGTGGGGAGGGAGGGGAAGGGGGAAATGGAGAGGGAGAGGGGGATGGGGAGGAGAGGAACCCATGCCAAAGAAGTTAGGGAAGGAGTTCTTCCTGATCTGGCTCATACTACAGATGTCAAATTTAGAGATGGAGATCAAACCCTTAAGTTTTATCAAAAAAGAAAAGCCCAAAAGAGGAGAAAAAGTGTGCAGACCAAAAACCGCAAGGAGGATAGCTGGCCAACACAAGTAAGTACACCAAGAGAGGAAAAGAGGGGCAAAGGGAAAGGAATAAGGACAGGGAGAGAGAAGGATAAGCAGCCCAGAAAAGAAGAAAGGCTGCAATAGCTCAAGAACACGTGTGTGCCACACACGTACCCACAAAAAAGCTGTGGTCCCACTGAGGGGGGAGGGGGGGGGGGGGGGGCAAATCACTGTGGTGTGGAATGTGTCTTGACAGCATGATGTGGAACGTGTCTTGACAACATGATATCCATGGGAAGAAACATTGGACTTACTGACAACCAGTCTTCTCATGTAGTTCATCTTTCGCTCCCTTTTTTGCTCCCTCTCCCTTCCATATCATACCCTGGCTGCCAAAGCAGCTTCTGACACACCAATGCACAATGAAAAGTCAATGCTAACCCACTCACACAATGTAGGTTACTGATCACTTGTACGTAAGTTCCCCAATCATACTTTAATCATCAATGGAGGCTCTAATCATCCAAAAATAAATTGGGAAAAATACAGTTTTATTAGTGGTGGGACAGCCTGTGAAACATTACTATATGCATTCTCTGACAACTACTGAGAACAGATGGTTCGGAACCCCACTTATGACAGAAATATATTGGATCTAATGGCATCAAATAGACCCGACTTCTTTGACTATTTCCACATCGAAACAGGTTTCAGTGGCCGTAATGTGGTTGTGACAATAATGATTAATAAAGTACAAAGGACGACTAAAACAAGCAGAAAGATATATATGTTCAGCAAAATAGATAAAAAATCAGTAGTGACATATCTCAGCAAGGAACTTGGAACTTTCAGCACACAGCAGGAGCATGTAGAAGAACTATGGCATAAGTTTAAAACAATCAGCACACAACAGGATCATGTAGAGGAACTTTGGCAAAAGTTTAAAACTAGATGCTGATGAAAAGGATTTGGCTGTCAAGAGACAAAGCCTTCAGCGCCTACTGTACCAGAATGTTGTCAAATAATCTTTCACAAAACCCGAAGAAATTCTGGTCATATGTAAAGGATGTTAGTGGCACCAAAGTTAGTGTCCCGACTCTAGCATATGAGACAGAAATTGAAATTGAGGGCAGCAAAGCAAAAGCTGAAATGCTTAATGCCATTTTCAAATGTTCCATTACAATTGAAAACATAGGATAACTGCCCCAATTTTACCCTCATACCACTGGAAAGACGAGCAAAATCACTATTAGTGTCAATAGTGTTGAGAAACAGCTGAAATTGTTAAAATTAAACAAAACTCCAGGGCGCCATAGAATTCCCATCAGATTCTATACTGAATTTGCGGCTGCATTAGCACCTCTTCTAACTATAATCTGTCGTACATCCCTCAAACAAAAAACTGTGCCTAGTAGTTGGAAGAAAGCACAGGTTACATCCATCTACAAGAAGGGAAGTAGAAGTGATCCACAAAACTATCATCCAATATCTTTGACACAGATTTGTTGTAGACTCTTAGAACACATTCTGAGCCCAAACATTTATTGTCATAGTTCAATTGCAAGGGGAATCAAATTACTTCTGTGACTGGATTGAGGACTTTTTGTTATCTTGGATGAAGAGTCATCATCAGATGTATACGTAACTTTGGGTGTGACCCAGAAAAGTGTGTTGGAATCCCTTGCTGTTCATCTTGCATATTAATCACCTTGCAGACAATATTAATAGTAACCTCAGGCTTTTTGCAGATGACGCAGGTATCTACAGTGGAGTACTGTTCAGAAGACTTGTTAAGACATCAAAGTGGTGCAAAGACTGGCAACTTGCTTGTGCACATCCCGTGACTACAATATCAATGAGTTGCAGCTGAAATCAGCCAATGCATACAAATACCTGGGTGAAACACTTTGCAGAGATGTGAAATGGAATGATAACATAGACCCACTTGTGGGTAAAGCAGATGGTAGACTTTGGTTCACTGCTAGAATACTGGGGCAGTGGAATCAGTCTAAAAAGGATATTCCTTACAAATCACTTGTGTGATCCATTCTAGAATATTGCTCAATTGTGTGGGATCTGTACAAAATAGGACTAGCTGGCACTATTGAAAATATACAGAGGAGGGCAGCATGAATGGTCACCGTTTTGTTTGAATCATGGGAAAGTGTCACAGAGATACTGAAAGATCTGAAGTGGCACACTCTTGAAGATAGATTTAACTGTGCCTAGAAAGTCTACTAACATAGTTTCAAGAACTGGCTTTAAATGATGGTTCTACGAATACACTAATCTCCTACATATTGCTCACATACGGGTCGTGAGGACGAGAGTAGAATAATTACAGCATGCACAGACGCTTTCAAACAATCATCCTCCCTGCACTCCGTACATGAATGGAATGGGAAGAAACCCTAATAACGTACTCTGCCACGCACTTCACAGTGATTTGCAGAGTATAGATGGAGATGTCATTGCATTACTAGGGTTTCTGTTGTAACTGGAATGCATGTCTGAAAAATTTTTCCTGCCGGCACACTCAAAAATTTCTGTGCTGGTAGGTTCACCTATGAGCTGCAACTTCTGGAAATTAAATCTACCGACACAAAAGAAAAGGAGGGGATTTTACTTCCTCTCAATAATTCCACAAGAGACTTAAAACGCTTTTAAAAACACTCAGTTTAAAAGACTTTGACCATAGCTTCAGTATTCAGAGGAGTTAATTTTGTTTGGATCTCAACAGACATTTTGATGCAGTCTACCCTTCCTTATTTTGTAATGCTATGCCTTTCATGTCTGCTAGCTTGATGCAATAAATATCTTCAGTAGTCAGTCATATTTCACCTTATACCATTCATCTAGAATATGAAATTAGGAAGTCCAGTTATCTTACGATATGTCTCATCAAATTGTTGTTTCTTCCACTACAGGATGTTTTCTTTCTTTGCTGTTCTACACACAACCTTTTCATTACAGAATTGTATTTCAATGCTAACTTACAATATTTGTTTGACAGTTGTAAGCAGTCAGGCATCAACCAACTATTTGTTTATTTTTTTCAACTGTGGACCCATATTCAAAGAAAATCATTTTAAATAGGAATTTTTTCTATAGTGCAACTTTTCTCAGACTGCCATCTTTTACCCTTTTATGTAGGCAAACAATCTGAAAAAAAATTCATTTTTAGTCATGGATCAATTCTTGTGGTCTTTGGGCAACATACTGGTTTAATGCAGATCTCCACAGTAGTGTACTAAGCTTTCATAAAATATTTCATTCATTACTTTTACTATGACCTTTGAACAAGCTTGCTGTACAAAATCTTGTTGTTTATCAGTTCAGCTGTCTTTCATAACACTTATTTTTTATTCATCTATATTCTAGATGAGTTCTTCACTAAGTATCCAATTCCTCCCATTTAAAGGTTCTCCAGCACATTTCTTACCATGCTCCACAGAGGACATGTCCCCAGTAAAAGATCAATAACAGCCAGTTTTCTTCCATTCTGGAGCTTTCTTAGAATTTATGCAGATATATTAATATGAAAACTGAAGAACCACAGTGATTGTTTCAATATGGTCCAATCTTTCTTGACTTTGCACTTTTATTACTGCCCTTGATTACCTCTATGTACTACAATCAGTCATCTAATACAACATCACAACCTGTGGTGACAAAAGTCATGGGATACCTCCTTATATCCTGTCGAACCTCCTTTTGTTCAGTATAGTGCAGCAACTTGAAATAGTACAGACTCAATAAGTCGTCAGAAGTCCCTTGCAGAAACACTGAGCCATGCTGCCTTTACAGCCGTACGTAATTATGAAAGTGTTCCAGTGCAGCATTTCGTACACGAATCAACCTCTTGAATATGTACCGTAGATGGTTGGATTCATATCTAGCAATTTGGGTGGCCAAATAATTCACTCGAATTGTCCAGAAGTTCTTCAAACCAACTGCGAAAAATTGTGAAACTGTGATGTGGGACATTGTCATTTGTAAAAATTCCATCATTATTTGGTAATACAAAGCCCACGAATGGCTGCAAATGGTCTCCAAGTAGCCGAACACAACTACTTCCAGCCAATGATCAGTTCAATCAGACCAGATGATCCAGTCAATTCCAAGCAAACACAGCCCACACCATTATGGTGTCACCACCAGCTTGCACAGTGCCTTGTTGACATTTGGGTCCATGGCTTTGTGAGGTCTGTGCCACACTTGAACCCTACCATCAGTTCTTACCAACTGAAATCTGGAATCAGCTGACCAGGATAGGGTTTTCCAGTCATCTAGGGTCCAACTGATATGGTCACAAGCCCAGGAGAGGCGCTGAAGGCAAGTTTATGGTGTCAGTAAAGGCACTCGTGTTTGTCGTCTGCTGCCATAGCCCATTAATGCCAAATTTCGCTGTGCTGTCATAAAAGATACATTCATCCTACATTGATTTCTGCAGTTTCACGCAATGCTGCTTGTCTGTTAACACTGATAACTCTATGCAAACGTCACTTCTCTGGATAATTAACTGAAGGCCATCGGCCCCTACATTGTACACCTGGATGTAGAATGGTCTCTCCTGGGCCAGGAACTGAAATTCTTCCAAATGGAATTGGCATCCATTTAAGTTTCACTGCAATACAGAAGTCCCTGTGGGAGCCACTGATTAGCAAATGTAGTGCTTGTTCTTCTCTCTTTGCAGTGGTGATTTACCCGAGAGATAAGAGGGAACACTAGATGGTGTCCTGCTCTGGTTCCAATATATATCAGTATCCTGGACCATTAAATCACATAGGGAAAGGTAACTTTCAAATTACATTTTTTACTTAAGTGATTCCTTCATCAGTATTTTTTCTGATGCTTTACAGTGTCTTGATGCATATCGCCACTGCAGATTTACTAAAGTTAAGAATGTAGTATAGCTGCACTACAAAAAGAGGTACTCTCCAAATTGTTTTGGTTTCCAGAGGTCAGTGGCTTGGTTCACATAGCAGTTTCTCCAAGTACTGTTCTATTAAACTGTCTCTTAGTGGATTTCGCAGAGCTAGAGGAATTCTCATGCCTTTTCGGATGTGGAAGAATGTAACCTTCTTGGAAGACCCTTCTCCACATTTAAAGATAATACATACATTCTGACACTCTAGCCGTGCCCTATTATACTAAATAGTTTTCTACTGAGAAAACATTGACCTTAAGGGCTACCTTCCAAAGTTCTACTGACTAGTTGTTTTTACTACAATGGGCCACTAAAACTCTGGAAAGATAATTAAGTGGCATTCTGTTCTCTTGAGCAAGTAGAGTTATAAAAGTCAACCCAGGCAGTGTCTGCTCGATCTTGGTAAGCCTAATACAAATGAAGTGTGGCAGGTTCCCAGAGTTGCCAGCTAATTATTATTTAGTCTCAACAGCACTCTTTACGAGCATGTAGCAAACCTCAAGATTTGCACCATTCTCACGACACAGGCAGGAAAGCCAAAATACCCATTTCGTATGAAAATCAGCACTGCACTATTCCATCACATAGAGCTCCTTGCTCAGAATTTCTACATCTACATACATACTTCGCAAGCCATTGTAAGGTATGTGGCGGAGGATACCCTGTACCACAATTAGTCATGTCCTTTCCTGTTCCACTCGCAAAAAGAGCGAGGGAAAAATGACTATCTATATGCTTCCATATGAGCCCTAATTCTCGTATCTTATCTTCGTCGTCCTTATGCACAATATATGTTGGCAGCAGTAGAATTGTTCAACAGTCAGCTTCAAATGCAGGTTCTCTAAATTTTCTCAATACTGTTTCATGGAAAGAATATCGTCTTCCCTCCAGGGATTCCCATTGGAGTTCCCGAAGTAACTTCGTAACATTGTGTGTTGTTTGAATCTACTGGTAACAGACCTAGCAGTATGCCTCTGAATTGCTTCGATGTCTTCCTTCAGTCCGACCCAGTATGGATCCCAAACACTCAAGCAGTACTCAAGAATAGGTCGCACCAGCATTCTGTATGCGTTCTCCTTTACAGGTGAACCACTCTTTCCTAAAATTCTCCCAATAAACCGAATTGACCATTCGCCTTCCCTATGACAAACGTCATATGCTCATTCCATTTCGTATCGCTTTACAACATTATGCTCACATATTTAAATGACATGACTGTGTCAAGCAAGACACTACTAATGCAGTATCCAAGCATCATGTTGTTGTCCCCTCCCCCCCCCCCCCTATGGGGGACTGATGACCTCAGCTGTTTAGTCCCCCTTAAACATCCCAACAACCACCCCCCCCCCCCTACTCACCCGCATTAACTTACATTTTTCTCCCGCTGCCACTCACCACACCAACTAGAAATTTTGTTTTGGTCATCTTGTATCAACCTACAGTCACTTTCCTTCAGCACCTCCCTGTACACCACATCATCAGTGAACAACTGCAGATTGCTGCCCACACGGTATGCCAGATCATTCATGTATACAGAAAATACGAGAGCAGTTTGAAAAGTTCTTGGAATCACCACAAGAGGTCTGCACTAGCACAACGAGTTGTTCACGTGATATTCACTGGGCTGTTGCCTGTAAACACGTGCCACATCAGTGCTCTTGGAAGAGAGCTGTGGCGGTAACATGGCTCTGTTGTTGTTCCTACATAGTGATTTGCGAAGATGGAAAAAATGAAGATTCGAGCAGTGATTAAGTACTTCATAAAGAATAGTATGAAGCAAAGGACATTTGTGCCAATTTCCAGAATACACTGGGGTCTCATATTCAACTGTTGACAAGTGGACAAATGAATTTAAATTTAGTCGGGAGAGCTTAGATGATGATCTGTCATTGCAGAAATGCACAAAATGGTCATGGACGATCATCGATTGAAAGTGCGTGAAACTGCTCACACTAGTCAGATGTCATCTGCAAGGGTATATCACATTTTAATTGAAGAATACGAAATGAAAATATTTTCTGCCAGATGGGTGCTGTGACTCTTGACGCTGATCAAAATCGCACGAGAACAGAACAATGTTTGGCCCATTTTAGGGGAAATGAGCAAGATTTTTTTGCGTCGGTTTGTGACCATAGATGAAATTTGGGTGCACTACTATACCAAGAGACAAAACAATAGTCAAAGCAGTGGAAACATGCTGATTCTCTGCCACCAAGACAATTCCTTCGGCGGGAAAGGTCATGGCATCAGTGTTCTGGGATGCAAAGGGGATTTTTTTTTTGTATCTCCCCACTGGGCAAACAATTACTGGAGAACACTATGCTAATCTTCTGGAAAAATTACAACAAAAGATACACGAATAGGCCAGGTTTAGTAAGAAAGAAAGTAATCTTCCATCAAGACAATGCTCGCTCGCATACGTGCTGCCGCCATGGCAAAATTACATGAACTAAGGTATGAATCATTGCCACACCAGCCTTATTCACCTGATATAGCTCCGCCAGACTTCCACCTCTTCCCAAAACTGAAAATTTTTCTTGGTGGACAAAGATCCACTTCAAACGAAGAATTGATAGACAGAGTTGACAACTATTTTGCAGGCCTTGAGGGAACTTATTTTCGAGATGGGATCAAGGCACTGGAACATCGTTGGACCAAGTGCATTAGTCTACAAGGAGACTATACTGAAAAAAAAAATAGATTCAGTGATGTAAGTGCTTTTTTTCTATTCCATTCTGAGAACTTTTGAGACAACCCCTATCACACTGCCCTGGAGCACTCCTAGTGCTACCCCGTTTTCAATGAACACTTGCCATCGTGGACAAAATACTGTGTTCTATTATTTAAGATGACTTGAAGCCAGTAATATACCTGGGAGCCTATTCTGCATGCAAGTGCCTTCATTAACAGTCTGCAGTGGGGTACCATGTCGAATCTAGAAATATGGAACCTGACTGTTGCCCTTCATCCATAGTTTAAAGTATATCATATGAGAAAACAGCAAGCTGGGGTTTGCATGAAGATGCTTTCTAAAGAATGGACATGAGCTTTACGGTCTCTAGGAAATTTATTATTTTCTAACTACAGAACGTGCTCAAAAATTCTGCAGCAAACCAATGTTAAGGATATTGGTCTGTAGTTTTGTGGGCCCGTACTTTTACCCTTCTTATTTACAAGAGTCACCTGTGCTTTTTTCCAGTCGTTTGGCACTTTGTGCTGGTCCTGAGATTTACAATAAAGGTAAACTAAGTAAGGGACCAACGACGTAGAGTAGTCTTTGTAAAACCGAACTGGGATTCCATCCGGACATAGCAACTTATTTGTTTTCAACTCTTTCAGCTGTTTCTCTACACCACGGATGATTATTATTATTATGTCATCCATACGGGATTCTGTGTGATGATCGAACGACAGTATGTTTGTACAACTATCCTGTGTGAACGATTTCTTAAACGTGGAATTCCTTTTGGTGTCTTCTACTGCCAAACCAGACTAGTCAATGAGTGAGTGGATGGAAGCCTTGGACCCACTTAGTGATTTTATGCAGTATCACAATTTTTTTGGGGTTCTCTGCAAGATCTTTAGCCAAGGTACCAAAGTGGTAGCTGTCATCCATTTTCCGGATTTCATTATTAAACCACACTGGGTCTTTTCCGTCCTTAATCCACTTTCTAGGCGCATACTTGTCCAGAGCACGATTTACGACTTGTTTAAATTTTGCCCATAATCCCCCTATGTGGATCATTCTGGAACTAAATGATTGCAGTTCATTGTCTTCATAAGATGCTAACACCTGCTTATCTGCTCTTTCCTGCAGAAAAACTCTCCTAGCCCTCTTGCCTAATTTATTAACTTTTATACCCACAGTCACTATGATGACATCATGATCACTAATCCCCTTCTCTATACTGACACCATCGAAAAGGTCTGGTCTGTTTCTAGCTACAAGGTCCAAGATAATTCCACTGCTTGTCAGTTGCCGAACTAGCTGCTCAAGGCAGTCTTCAGAAAACGTGTTCAAAAATACTTCATAAGACTGTCTGTCTGTATTCCCTCCAATGAATCCACACATGGCCCAGCCTATACTCAGTAGGTTGAAGTCACCATCAACTAGTATTGCACGATCTGGGTATTTATGCACAAAAACTTTACTTGAATGACTCTAGAACTGTCACAGCAGAGTCAGGTAGTCAGTAAAAACATCGAATAATTAACATGGTTTCACCTGGACCTGTTATGCATGACCAGATAACTTCACTATCACATTCAATTTTAACTTCAGTAGAGACTATATTTTTGTTGACTGCAATGAATACCCCCCTTCTATGGTGTATAATCGGTCTTTCCGATACCCATTCCAAGATTCGCTAAATATCTCAGAGCTTTTTACTTCGGGCTTTAACCAGTTCTCAGTCCCAAGAATAATATGAGGTTGAGAACTTCCCTAGAGGGCAGTAAATTCGGGAACTTTGTTACAAACAATTTGACAATTTACTGATAAAATTTTTACAGTTGAAGTGTGTGTACTCTGAATGCGGTCTGATTTCCCTATATGCTTGTGGACTGGAGAGTGTTCATGAGGGTACCTCAAACTACTGCCTAGCCTAACAAAAAAAAATGTACACTCCACAAGTATTCTGCTATCTTTGTGTAGAGCACCCCTGACCTATCAAGCAGAGTCCTACAAGTCCTCACTGGATAATGCAGGTCCAGAAATCTGCAGCCTAGACCATCACAGAGACGACGAATACTTCGGTTGAGACACTCCGCTCGGCTCCAAACCAAAGGATCCTGTACAACTCTGACCACAATGCTGCAACTTGCAAGTTCTGCTCGCACCCTATGTGCGACACTAGCAGTCTTCCCCACCTCTGCCAGTCACCTGTAAGAACTGAGGATGGCCTCAGAACCCGCTCAATAGCCGCAGGCAAGGCCGCCTCCACATCTCAAATGAGCACCCCCCCCACCCCCCCCAGCAGACATACTGAGTGCACATTGAATTTCTTTCCAACCCAGAATGTTCTCTTTCTATTGCGCTCCACAACATGCCTAACAATGGAGCTCTCAATAACTAATAAACCCTGCCCATATGTTAATACTTGGACCCTGCTGTCTACTAACAGGGTGAATAGGCGAGGCCATACGGCTAGCTTCCACATTGGTCCTTCATCTCGAGTGATGCAGACAAGTTACCACCCGCCACTCATCCTGCGGGTCCACCACTTCGGTGCTCAGCAGTAGAGACCATGGGCAAAACAAATGAAACCTGAGGTATTCTATGTGGCGTTCCAGAATCCCTGCCACTCCTATACCCCAAGGAGGTAGCCTGAAGGCGACTGATTGCAGCCAACACCACAGTCAATTGTTCGCGAATTGGAGCCAGCTCCCCTTGTGTCTGCACACAGCAGGCACACACCCTAGCCATCCTAGCAAGACTAATTGAAGAGTAAACAGTAAAAGCTGGCAGAAACCTATATAAACAGCTTGTTAACCTCCTGACATATAACCAAGGGATGCTGATGCCTCAATGAACTATGTAGATTGCTGTTCAGAAGGAATCACAACTGAGTTACAGACTGCCTCAATTTACACTTAATAAAAAAAACTTCCAAGCTAAGCTGAATTCCCAAATGAACTCCCTATATGTCACAACACAGAGTGTATGTGAAGTTTGTGTCAACAAGTAGTCTGAAACATATGTAGTGTTTAACCTGCATACTAAAGATTCAATGAAGAGAGTGTAAGAGTTTTTTTGGATGGAATAACTGTGAAAGGGAAACAGGCCAATAACAACATTTGAACGTAATAGTCCTTCAGACCAGAAGCACAAATAATTTTGGTAAGCTTACAGGTTCCAAACAAACCATAAGAATCCAGAGGTAATTACTTCTATACATAACAACCAACTGACACAGCAAGTATATTCTTCAAAAAATTTAGGTGTTCACAAATGACAGGAAGATGAATTAAAAACAACACTTTTTACAGATGGGAGGTGGAGGGGGGGAGTGGAGTTAGTAGCAACATTTGCTCAAACATTTATATCTCAGTTTTGTGCAGTTACTGTCTCACCATATTGTGGTCATTTCCATTCATTATATGTTGGGGTATAACTTTCTGTGGCAGCATGCCAATTCTGGAATTTCAGTGTTCCTGTTATGCACTCTGGCAATCACACAAGCCTGTGTTCAACTGCAATGCCTTATGGACACTCTTCATGTCCTCCTCTTGGCCAAGCATATTTCATTTGACATCTACCTATCTACTGTTCCATACGTTGCTTCACATTCGTTGCACAGTAGAAGCTGTTTCTTAAGAATGTTCATAATGCTACTTGTGAACAATTCAAGGTCTCTGTCGTTATTTCACTTTTTCCCCCCATCTGCAGCTATTCATGCTGAGCTACAGATGTCAAGGGGCATGTAACTGCCTGTGACAAGTGCAGCAATACTTTGGGTTTTACCTTTAAGTATATGCTAATTATGGCACTTCTTAAACACACACAATTTCCACTTAACATCAGTTTTTAATTATTGGTGTACTCAGCACATTCATAGAATAATAAAAACGCTAGTGTAATAATTACATACATACTAGTGCAAACAGTAGTGATGCCTTGGAGCAATCTGAAGGTATAACTCAGAAAGAGAGTAGTAAGTGAAGTAAGCGTTTTCTTATGAGGCAGACTGCAGGCATATGTCAAAATGCTACAACTAAATTTAATTATCTCACAAAATTTGGTATTAGCCCTACTCTCATTACATGACATGTAGATCAAGCAGAAACCACAGGCTGCTTTTGGGTATCCGAGCAGTAAGGACCTATTAAAAACACACAATATAAATAGTAATATTTGTAAAACCATCCTTGCATAATGCCTCATCAGTATAAACATATGCTACTTTTTACTATCAACATTCAAATGAATTACAACATAAACCATTTAGGTAAGTGAATCGCACAATGTACTTTTGAAATCATACGTTCCACGCAGTGTAATTATGGTCCCGCAGCATTTGAAAGATCACAACTACAGCTGTGTCTATCTTACGAAATCTTACCGGGGAATTTCACAGTACAGAACACAACACCAAATACATAGTAACAATCTTGATAGACAAGAATTACCTCGAGCTTATTGATAAGTAATGGACCGCAGTCATCGAGATTGTCCTCTTGCTGGACTAAGCTTGACGCACTAGCTGATGACATAGCCATTGATCACTCAAATCATGTAAAACAAGCATCAACTAAAAAGATTCCTAGTGAAAACGAAAACCTAAACAGCTGATACATTCGGCTTCTCATGCCTCAATATTCTCACCATCATTAAACTTACGTCAATACAAAATTGCTGTCAACATAAACAATATCACACAAAATTCATAACTCGAGTATTTTTCACGCACAATTCCCATCCACTCAAAGTCAAAATATGTTTTCCGCCAAGAAGTTCATACACGCTTGCCAACTATTGAACAAGTACTAACTGGTATATCAACGATTTGTCTTAATTATTATATTCGTATACAAATATATTTTAATCAATACGTAGAATGGTATACACCAAATAACACGAGATATTTGTCCCGTATTATTGAAGGGTTATTGGAAACAATCCGGTAACCTCGCTATCAATACGATGCGTGAGTATGGTACTATATTCTGTGATAAGTCTCGTAAGTTCGTCTGATTTTCGTCATTTCAACAATGTGGTCGTCACATATTTGGTATGAATTTCATGCTTCTTCATTTGGCGGCTCATGATACCCACTCCTTACCGCGAGTGTGAATTTTAGCATTGTAGAATTTGCTAAAGGGACTTATCAGTGAGAATTACGTAGACGATATGCAGTTTTTTAAGGTCGTACTCAGAGCTTCCAGTGCGACAGAAATAAAATATCACGTGCTTTAGTTGTATATGCGAATGAGGTATTCGAAAACCTTCCCGTAACCAACTGCATTAAAAACTCACTGTCATAAAAATTTTCAGAACTTTTGGGTCAGTTTGTAGAATGCTGCATCTTGATATTTGTGCCAAAAACGAAAGGATCAAAACTGATAGTAATAATAATTATTTTTTAAATATTCTTGAAGTTTTCTTTTAAGGCCGGTCCACACTAGCAGTCAATGGAACGTCCGTCACGTTACGTCACGTCATCGTCAGAGTGTTTTTGCAATGGACGTTACGTCACGTCAATTCGCTAAGCACAGTATCGAACAGTGAAGTGCTGTTATGAGATACCATCCGAGATACAAAACGAAGGAGTATTGTATCGGAATTCAGGAACTAACAACAATAAAGTTCATTAATGGACAAAGCAAACTTCATAACGTATATTCTTGATTAATTTTGTATGATAAATTGCAGAGAAGTGAAACAACATGGACATAGAAGGCCGTCTCACAGTGTGGAAGTAGAGGGAACACTTCTGACGTCAGTTCTAACGGCGTGTCTAGGGTAGTTCAGTGTGGGCAATGATTCTCTGAAGCTGTGTTGCGTAGCTGAAGAAGGGCTTGTTTATAATCATTAGTAGGCGGCGCAGAGAATATCATGGCGCTTCCCCAGTGTGACGGCTTCCGACTGCTCACTGCACGTTCTGCTGCTGCCGTGGCTACTGCCGCGTTGCCATTTTACCACTATTTTCCGATCCTGTTAAGTACGACTAGGGCTGCGAGGACGTGTCAGGCCATGTAAACCCTATAATACGAAGTTGAGCGTTTTTTGTATCTACACTGTATAGCGTCTACAGACAACTGAGCGATTTTGTGCATCGAGTGACATTTCTTATCTATAGAAATGCTTTTGCAACAAAATCGTAGAACTTGTGACTCTCGTTTAAAATGGGAGACATGAGACAATTGCTAGACAATGTTGCACAACCCTTCGTGTTGAGGACCTGTTGGTATTCACTGATCAGCCTCAACATTATGGCCACTGACCTGCTATCGACATAAAACCGTCCAGGCGATAGCAGCATCACCTGGTGGGGAATGACTGCTAGTCAGACAAACGCATGGTGCATGTAATATCGGCGAGGGTGCTGTCCGTGTGTGGAATGGGGAAGGTGCATGATCTGTCTGAGTTTGGCCAAAGATTGTGACAACCTGAAGGCTTGGGACAAGCATTTCTGAAACTGTATGACTTTTTGGGTGCTCGAGGGGTGCTGGGGTGGGTGTCTTCAACATGAGGCCGAAACCAAGGTGAAACCTCATCTAGATGTAGTAATGTTGGACAGCCACCCCTCATTACAGATTTCGGACGTTATAGGCTGGGCAGGCTGGTAAAAAAAGGACAAGCAGCGAACTGTAGTGGAACTCATATCAGACTTTAATGCTGAGTAGAGTACAAACGTGTATGAACACACGGTGCACCATACCATCCCAATGATGGGCTTCCACAATTGACGACCCATTCATGTACCAATGTTAACACCACAACATCAGCAATTACGACTGAAATGGGCATGTGACTATCGGTTCTAGATGTGGGCACATTGGCAGTGCATTGCATGGTTGATGGATCCTGATACCTTCTTCATCATGCCGATGGTAGAGCGTGAATCTGTTATCTTCCAGGATAACAGCTCCTTGACACATGTACTGTGGAATGGAGACAAGTTGGCGGAAGCTCCATTATGCTCTGGGTAATATTCAAGTGGGCATCCATGGGTCCAGTGGAGTTCGTGCATGGCACTATGACAGCCAAGGAGTATTGTACACTGATTGCAGACAACATACACCCCTTCATGGCGATTATGTTTCCCAATGGCAGTGGCATTTTTCAGCAAGATAATGTGCCAAGTCACAAGGCCACAGTGTGATGGAGTGGTTCAAGGAACACAGTGACGAGTTCCAGCTGATGTTCTGGCACCCCAACTCGCCAGATACGAAACTAATCGAACACATCTGGGATGTGATTGAATGTGGCATCAGAGCTCATCGCCCCCTCCCCAGAATTTATGGAAATTAGACTACTTGTGTGTGCAGATGCGGTGCCAACTCCCTCCAGCAATGTACCAAGGCCTCATTGCTGCCATGCCAGAAACATGTCGCCACTGCTGTCCATGCCAAAGGTGGACTTACTGGCTATTATATAGATGGTCATAATGTTTTGGCTGATCAGTGTATGTGGCCTCCAGTAATTCTCATTGTTCTGTGGAAAACGCTTCATCGTTTTTTTATTGTTTCTGTTTTTCTTATTGTTAAACACTGCTTATCAAGATGTGGCCACTGACGAAAGTTTTGCAGTTGACTGAAGATATTCACGTGGCATCATTTTTGTGGGATCTTAGTAATTCCAAATATAACCGCAACAAGAAGAAGTTGGTAATCGAAGAGCTTGTTAAAAAATAGACATCAGCAAGTGATGTAAAAAAAAGATGCTCCTTCTACTTTCGAAGTCGAAACTAAATTATAGCTGAAATGAGACCCCTCCACAAAAAGCACACGTTTCCACCAACGTCTCCTCTTTCGTTTTCTTTTTTTTTTTTTTTTTTTCACCCCCATTATCATTGCAGAAGCTGATAACCGAATAACGTCAGCCATATTTAGCAAATATCGAGAACAAGGCGTTCATGGCTGTAACAAGACAAAGTATCTAGACTGTCTGTATACTTTGTCTAGCTGCATGACTACAGACAGTCCCTTTACAATGTCTACCGACAATCGCTCGATTTTGTATACAAGCATGTACTTACTTTTACTCTCAGGACGACAGCAAAGTGCGGGGCTGTCCGTGGCGTCCAGATGCCAAGGTGGCAGGTAGCGGTTCATGTCCCAGCGAAGGTAAAAACATCTACATCAATGACGCGGCGCTAAACCGCCTAAGCTCGATGTCACATAACTGCCCAGCTGTTCAACGGTAACGAACCAGTTTGGTCCCGTTTAAATACCGCTTCCCCCAGCAGATTTCGCGGTAAAAGCGGAGTTAGTGTGTCAAGTCATGTAGTATGGAATCGGGTGATGACCCAGTTGTCGTAATCTGGCTGAAATAGTCCCTGCAAGCTGGCCCAGTGTCGGCAGTTGCGGCCTGTCGTCGCAGAGGCGTTGCCAAGCTGCTGACCATACAGCCCACTGGCGGTCACCGAGCGACTTTGGCAGTGACATGATTTCGTCCTGGTGCTGCACTGCTGGTTCAAAGTACGGTTTCTAACATCACACTTTATAGTCAGTTCACGCTAGCCCTCAACGGACCATCAAGTCACATCACTGTGATGTGAAGGTGTATTCACACTGGTCGTCACATCACGTCAGTTAGCTTAAGCCTAGTACCGAACGGTGAAAGTGCGGTTATGAGATATCCCTGTGATACAAAAAGTCAGAGTAAGTTATGGAAACTGAGAAACTGGAAATGATAAACTTAATTAATGGGAAAACGAATTTCATAACGTATGTTCTTGATCAATTTTGTGTAGTAAAATACTGAGAAATGAAACAACATTTCAAAACATCGAAATTTATTTGGTAGCGAAAACATACACTTTCAAACACATCAAGCGGTATTCATAAAGGAACAAATAGAGCCTGTTTGCCTTATCCACTACGTTTTTTTCCTTGCACAAGTAGCAACGTCATAAAGAACTGTGTTTCTCTCCTTCATTAGAGCTGACAGTTAAAATATCATTTAATGAAAACTGCTACCTCAACTTACGTTCTTATTTTTACACAGTGAAGGTGTCAGCTCTGTCCTGTTATTATAAAAACTAAATAATTTTTCACTCTCAGATATCTGACGGTGCGTGTGAAACAATACTCAAAGATAAAAAATATGCAAGTCATCATGGAACATTTGCAATTTGCCTCGAAGCACAATAATAAAATAAAGATTAAAAAGGTACAAAAGCACAAAATCCACTACAATAACGACGTTAGGTGTGGAGAAAATATGCTAAAATTCGAAGTTCACAGACGAAGAGACATTTTCCGCTACCAGCAGCATTCCCATCAAAACTTTCTTCCCGAAACCTCGACGGCGACGTGATGTGATGTCACAGAAGGACAAGGGCCTGTGTGAATATCACCCACTTGAAATGCATTGTGGAATGTTTTGACATAACATGGCAACAAGTGTGAATTTCCCTTTATATTGAACAAAAATAGAAACTAGAATTTAAGGTTACACTGAGGACGATGTAATTAAAGACAGAACATGATCTTAGGTTGGACAAGGATGGTGAAGGAAACTGGCTGAGCCCTTTCGAAATCTTTCCTGTCATTTGCCATAGCTGAATCCAGAAGCAAATACAATGCCACAACTACCTCACTTCAGTTTTACACAATATAATATGGGACTGAATAGATACAGTGGTTTAGAAGAATGAACTTTAACGCTATTTGTACTAGAGCTGGTCAGTGAACTGGAGCAACTCAGATCTTCGACTAGTGCACTCCCTCCACTTATATCCAGCGCCATCAAAGGAGAAGAAACACATTAGGTGATCATTTGATGGAATGACAGCGTATGGACATAGGCAGGATGCTTTTTAATATACTTCATGCGTCTTACAAAGAAACAGGTATGTTAAAGTTTACATAGATTTGAAGGCGAAATTAACAACCACATGTAGTGATAACTTTTATTTAGCAGATCAACAGGAATGTGATTTGACAAGAATAAACATGTCATACACTGAACAAATATCAAACTCCATGGATCAATAACTTTATCAAACCTCCAACCCCCCACCCCCACCCCAAAAGTGGAGAGCACCTAGGTTATAGGGATATTTGAATCTAACTATTTGAGCAGCTCTTATGTGTACAGTTGGTTGTGGCAGTAGTGCGCTCTTAGATGTGATCAAATGTGCGGCCGGTGTATGATGCCTGGGCATACAATGTGTAGTGCAGGACTGCATTACTAATGGAATAAGAGGATTTCTGGTGCACTTTTGATTTCAAATTGATATAATTGATCAATTAATTCCTCCCCTCACCCATGATAATGTCATGTGTTTTCCCAGTTGGTATGTGTCCCATTCCCCCACCACGTTCTATGAAATCCCTGCCCCTTCACTCCCGTACCTCCACCTAAGGAAAAAAAAAAAAAAAAAAGGGTCGCTCAGTCAGTGTTGGACTGGGAGAAACTCATGACAGTCAAACACATTGCACTGAGAAATTTAAGGCATTGGAATATTGTTTAAACAATTCGTGGGGGGTACTGTTTATTTAAGCAAATTGCAGAAGCCAAGGTATGCAGAATATTGTTTATTTAAACAATTTGCAAGTAGACTCAAAATAAAAATAACTCTGCACAGGACACTCTCCCCACAGCTACAAGTTGAAATAAATACCTCTTCTTCAGCTACAAGTCAAAATACATCTATAGACGGTCAAAAAATATCTCTAAATATATCGCCTAAATCAACTAAAGCCAGTTGCACATACCGCAAATGGACTCTAAACCACTTCTGCACCCAATAAAAAGCTCGTAAATACATCTAAATATTGCCTACAAAACAATAGCTCATAGAAAACGGCTCGCTGCATAATGAGAGCTGTAGTTTCTTCTGCAGATGACACAGGAACTACCACGTTTTGAAACGTTCGAGATGTGTCACAGGAAATAAATCATCTGAACAGACGCAGGAATTCGAAGCACTGTCCTAAAGATGAGAATAACCACCACGACACGCTGTTGTACCCGAAAAAAACACTTACTGTATTAATAACAATCACTTCACTATCATGCAACCCGCCGCCATGTGTGCGTGCTTTTGTGAATGGACTCGCTACCGCTGTCCGATACTGTATGAAGTCCCGGCCGGAAGTCGGACCCTGGCTGTTGTGACATCTCGGATCACGCCGCCGCAACCGTCGAAGACTTCCAGTACAAAGGTTTGCTGGACACAGCCCAGGCTCGGACAAAGAAGTGTGATGTCACGGATCACCCCTCCTTACAGTGGTACAAGCGATTTCTGGAAATTTTGGTCGAAGTTTGAATCTCATTGGCTCCTGAAAATACCCTTTGGAACTCTCCATCAACTGTCCTTCCCGATTGGGTGCCCATTCAAAACAATGCCCTCTGGTCGGCTGCCTTTGAAGTGCGGTGAGTCTCTATAAGCCACTCATCCACCTCCCTCATCCTCATTCTGCTCCTGTCCCCTGTGGACGCTATAGTTCTGTGTTAATCAGTGCATGTCCGTATTTGAAAATGAAACGCAGCAGCAGCAACTCTAGCATTAGCGGCAAGTGCCGTAGATTTGTAGAAGACGAACTACCACATAAGTAAATAAATTATTTTCATTGATCTGTGGCTATGATGTTGAAATTGAGAAAATTTCGAGTGTCAAATTCTACAGAGCATTTCTCGTCAGTAATTCCGTTTTTTCCCCCCTCTTGCTACAGCACAGCTCCAGAATTTCATTTTGGAATGTGAGGCGAGACTGGGAAAAGAGGACGCTGGACAATGGCGAACTCTCCCTGTTGAGGTCCAGCCTCTCGTGGAAAATCCACAACCAGTACTGCCTTGCTAGTATTTAAAAAAATTCATCGCAGTAATGTAGTTTGTTCTTATATAGTGGCTGTGGTTTGATGTTCAAAATTTCTTATTTCTTGCTTGTTCTTGTTACAGCTTACATGGCGGAAATACAGGCTGATCTGGTGGCAATGTTGGAGGCTGGAAAGGGAAAAAAAAACCAACAACAGCAGCAACACGGTGCGGGAAAGCCTGCAGCAAAGAATACTCAGCAGTAACGGTGGCATGGGTATAGAAAAAAATCTCTCTGTAGTAGCTGTGTAATCTTACACCGTGTGTGTGTGTGTGTGTGTGTGTGTGTGTGTGTGTGTGTGTGTTTCAACATTCAAAAAAATTATCCCTCGTCATGTTACATCAACAATTATAGGGAAGCTGGACCTGGTATGCAGGCAGCTGGAGACTTTTCACCAGCAGCAACAGATGCTAGAACAGCCTCCAGCACACAATGAGACACCAGAACAGCCTTGTAAGTAGAAAAAAAGTTCTGCAGTGCTAAAATATTTGACGTTTCTGTCTGTAGTGTAGGAAGTTTTTCTCTAAGAAATCGGTATATATCTCTTTGTTGTAGGCGAGATGGGTGGGTGGCTCCATGGCGATTCTGACAAAGATGGGATCCCTGTATGGGTCAGAGAACAGAAGAGGCGCAAAGGCGCTGTCAACTGGTCCTTTTCAGAGGAGGATAACTTTCCTGGACGGGTGATGTAGACACACAGTGGTGTGGATGAAATGCTTGTGCCACGGACCTGGAGCAAAAAACGTATTTTTTTATACTCACTCACTCTGCTTATAACCACGTGATCGTATGTATTTCTCTCTGGAAAGTTGCACTTAATTTTTTCATTATTCGCCCATCTACAGTGGTGCTATATCCACAGCCACAGGACGTCATGGTGCAGATGCTAGAGGCAGTCAAACCAAGGGCCACGAAGCGTGGCCAAATGAGGCATACATCACGATGGACGGCGCAGGAAGCTGTCGCGGCCGCCGCTCACCCAGCTCCTATCGCCGCTTCAGCACCTCTCTGGCATCAATGGATAGGTCATCAGGAAGATCAATTCTACCTCAAGGTAGTGGGTCAGGTGTGCAACAACAGCAACCCTGAGAGCCATTACCACAGCCAAGCTGCTCACACTGGCCTGATCCAGTAAAACCGCTTCCATCTTCTCATCTACATCTACATCTACATCCATACTCCGCAAGCCACCTGACGGTGTGTGGCGGAGGGTAGCTTGAGTACCTCTATCGGTTCTCCATTCTATTCCAGTCTCGTATTGTTCGTGGAAAGGAAGACTGTCGGTATACCTCTGTGTGGGCTCTAATCTCTCTGATTTTATCCTCATGGTCTCTTTGCGAGATATACGGAGGGGGGAGCAATATACTGCTTGACTCCTCGGTGAAGGTATGTTCTCGAAACTTCAACAGAAGCCCGTACCGAGCTACTGAGCGTCTCTCCTGCAGCGTCTTCCACTGGAGTTTATCTATCATCTCCCTAACGCTTTCGCGATTATTAAATGATCCTGTAACGAAGCGCGCTGCTCTCCGTTGGATCTTCTCTATCTCTTCTATCAACCCTATCTGGCACGGATCCCACACTGCTGAGCAGTATTCAAGCAGTGGGCGAACAAGCGTACTGTAACCTACTTCCTTTGTTTTCGGATTGCATTTCCTTAGGATTCTTCCAGTGAATCTCAGTCTAGCATCTGCTTTACCGACGATCAACTTTATATGGTCATTCCATTTTAAATCACTCCTAATGCCTACTCCCAGGTAATTTATGGAATTAACTGCTTCCAGTTGCTGACTTGCTATATTGTAGTTAAATGATAAAGGATCTTTCTTTCTATGTATTCGCAGCACTTTACACTTGTCTACATTGAGATTCAATTCCCATTCCCTATACCATGCGTCAATTCATTGCAGATCCTCCTGCATTTCAATACAATTTTCCATTGTTACAACCTCTCGATATACTACAGCACGCTCATCCAAGAATTGCGCCCGGCGGGCGCGCCCCCGCCCCGTGGGCGCAAGTCATTGTAGTTCAGCGCTCCGTCCGCGACCGTGTGTCGCTAGTGTCGCCATAGGAGCCATAGGAGCGAGAGAGAGAGAGAGAGAGGTGCGGAGCGAGTGGGACCGCACAGCACTGCTCTAGACTGTCCCGCGGTCATATCAAAATAACAGAGGAAGCGCACCTCTGTAAAAGAGGTCTATGAACGGTGAAACAAGCAAACCATTTACTGTCTAGGCAACAACTAATGTTCGTGTGGCAGAATTACTGCGCAAAGTTTTAGGAAACAATATCCAAAACAAGAATCGAAGAACAACTTAGTAGTTTTTTGACCCACAGGTTGATTCTATTAGTACTGCACACGCACACTCGTCATATGAACAATAGGCGTCTTCTGAAAAATATATCAGTTTCTTAAATGAACTATAGTCATAAATATTCTATTTTAGAAATAATTTTATGTAAGGGATATAGAGTCGCATTCTTACTGTTAGTAGTTACAAGTAAATATTTTTTATTGTACTTCGTGCTACAGCTTTTTGTATCCCTTTTCAGAGTTTAGAATTCGGATGCATAGTTTGCTGTTTTTTACGTAATAATTTTAACTGACCAAGTTTGAAAACTTACTAAAAATAGAATTAAGCTTATAAAGCTCTTTAATTCTTACAGTCATTTTTGTTATAGAAGACAGTTAACATTTTACACGTTTTTCTTTTTCGAGGAAACGATTTTGTCTAGGTTTGGTACAATATTCCGTGAGACTGCTAACCTCAAAGAATTAGTCAAGTTTTTATCGCCAAGTACTGAACGGTTCGTAGTTTTAGCAAGCTTTAAAAGAGAGAAAAAGCGCTCTCAAATATAAGTGGAGCCAAGCATTGAGAGAACGATAGCCGCGTGCTTGTGCAAAAGAGGATATTTCTCACGTGGAAGACAGCTGTAGAAGTCATCCAAAGTTTTACACATAAGAAAGCGGTCCTTCAGGCAGATATCGCACTGCAGGTCAATCAGCTCTAGTTGAAGTACTTGTGAGACGTCCTCTGCCCGAAGGGAAAACGGGCGAGCAAACATATCTAAGGCCGGTTGAAGCTCACTT
Organism: Schistocerca piceifrons; assembly: GCF_021461385.2. Taxonomy (NCBI): domain Eukaryota; kingdom Metazoa; phylum Arthropoda; class Insecta; order Orthoptera; family Acrididae; genus Schistocerca; species Schistocerca piceifrons. The sequence continues at coordinate 608,556,454 of NC_060138.1, forward strand.
AGCTCCAAAAATATGTTTTCAAACTGTTCTTGTAATTCGCAAATGATTTGAACATAATCTGAAAAATCTCCTTCAACGCTGTCCAGTGCAGGAGAGTGTCCACAATTCTTCTCCCGCAACTGTTTTTCCCACGAAACAAGGTTTTCTTTTTTTTATGCTTGAATCGAGTGCACTAAATCAACAACAGAGTGATTCTCGCCTTGGGGTGAAATGTTCAAAGTATTTAAATTACCAGTAAGGCTACTTAGGACCACAAAGTAGTTCTTCTGGACGTCCTTTCATTTCCAAAAAGATATTTATTTCGCCCCTCAAGGAGAAACACCGATGAAGCAGCTTTCCTCTGCTCAGCCATCTTACTTCGGCGTGGTAGGGGATGTCCGGGGATTCCGCTTCGATATCAGCCAGAAATTCTTTAAACTGGCGATGTGTGAGTCCATGCGATCGCAGATAATTAACCGTTTGAAGAACTGTGCCCATAACATTTTTTATGTTGACAATCTTCGCACAAAGTGCGTGGTGGTGTATCAGACAATGGACTGCCGTGAATTAGGAACAGCCAACTTCAGCCATTTTTGACCTGACGAAACTCAGGAATCCAGTGCGTATCCCTAGGAGCGCAAGGGCTCCATCCGTTGTTACAATTGTCAGTCGTTCCCATTTTAAACCCATTGACTCTAACACATTTTCTACGTCTAGAAAAATATTCGAACCCGTGGTTGCGTCTTTTAATGGTATAAGGTCGAGAAATTCTTCTGTGACACGCAGATTGTCGTCGTCACCTCGAATGAATATGACGAGCTGAGATGTGTCCGCAACGTCCGCGGAGTCGTCAAGAGCGATAGAAAATGAAATGAAGTTTGACGCTCTCTCCATTAATTGCTGCTCCATAACTGAGGCCATATCTTCAATTCGGCGGGCAACAGTTTGAGGCGAAAGAGCTACTTTTTCAAATTTTTCTGTGAGGTCTGCTGGACAAATACAAGCCGCCGAGTCGACCAGACAATCCTTGATGAGATTCCCAGCCGCAAAGGGTTTCCCTGCTTTCGCAATTCTCAGTGAGCATTTGTAGCTTGGCGCGAACTTTGCCCACCTGTTTCCTGCTCCTACCACGGCAAAAAAGAACATAGAAATAAATTTGTACAATCCTGTTTTTTAAAACACTTTTATCATTTTACCAATTAATTGTTTCATTCATTGAAAGTCAAATAAAAACTAACAAAAAAAAAAGATTGGTTTTAGGTGCGTTTTCCCCCAGTTCCTCTGAAAAGCGGCCTTAGACGCTGGCAAGGACAGCGAAATGTGATTGCAAAATAATTTTTTATCTATTGGAATATTTGCGTTTTAATTAATTGAGAACATAGATCAAACTACAACATATGTTTTCCCATCGATAAAAACACAAATATACAAAAACAAAGAGCGACTCTTAATGACACTTTGCTGCCCGAGAGAGCGTTTGTGAAGGGTTTTCAGAAAGTGGCAAAAAATAACGCACCTGAAATTTCTTATGTCTGTGCGACGCGATTTAGTGCGACCCAAGTATAAAAATTAACCAAAAAGAAATGTTCCTTGTTGCTGACAATCTGGTATTCGATAACTGGCACATTGCTAAGTGACATACCAGATTATAAAATATAGTTTTATTTGTCATCTTTATAAATAATAGAGTCATACGATAGGAAACACTTAGTTCACAGTGATGCTGCTTGAAATTGTATTTCAGTTCTTCAAGCTTTCACTGGCGTTCCTCTTGCGACAGATTTCCTAACTGATATTTGTGACAGGTATTAAAGTGCCGTTCAATCGAGCACTTTCTTAAAAACATGAGGTTCCGATGACATACTAAACATTTGGCCTGATTTTCGACAGCAGTACAAAGGAAATTAATTTCCCACTCAGTTTTAAATAGTGCGGACGCGCGCTCCTCTTTCTTTTTGTCTGCTGTTGTTGACCATCCATCTCGATCCACTGTAGCCTTACGTCTGTTGACTAACGGCACTGTTTCGTATCAATGCTTTTGACCGCTGCTGGTGCGGCGGTCTGTCGTCCGTAAGAAGCGCGCGTACAGGGGCATAGTGAGGCTCGGCGGGCGTTCCGCACGGCCGGCTAAACGACACGACTCGGCCACTGCGACAACACACGAATTCGCCCGGGGCGCTGGCTGCGGGCGATCACGGGCGCTAGCGCCCCAGGGGCACAGTCTGGACGAGCCTGTACTACAGCATCATCCGCAAAAAGCCTCAGTGAACTTCCGATGTTATCCGCAAGGTCATTTATATATATTGTGAATAGCAATGGTCCTACGACACTCCTCTGCGGCACACCTGAAATCACTCTTACTTCGGAAGACTTCTCTCCATTGAGAATGACATGCTGCGTCCTGTTATCTAGAAACTCTTCAATCCAATCACACAATTGGTCTGATAGTCCATATGCTCTTACTTAGTTCATTAAACGACTGTGGGAAACTGCATCGAACGCCTTACGGAAGTCAAGAAACACGGCATCTACCTGGGAACCCGTGTCTATGGCCCTCTGAGTCTCGTGGACGAATAGCGCAAGCTAGGTTTCACAAGATCGTCTTTATCGAAACCCATGCTGATTCCTACAGAGTAGGTTTCTAGTCTCCAGAAAAGTCATTATACTTGAACATAATACATGTTCCAAAATTCTACAACTGATTGACGTTAGAGATATAGGCCTACAGTTCTGCACATCTGTTCGATGTCCCTTCTTGAAAACGGGTATGACCTGTGGAACTTTTGGAACGCTACGCTCTTCTAGAGACCTACGGTACATCGCTGCAAGAAGGGGGCCAAGTTCCTGCGCGTACTCTGTGTAAAATCGAACTGGTATCCCATCAGGTCCAGTGGCCTTATCTCTTTTGAGCGATTTTAATTGTTTTTCTATCCCTCTGTCACCTATTTCAATATCTATCATTTTGTCATTTGTGCGACACTCTAGAGAAGTAACTACAGTGCAGTCTTCCTCTGTGAAACAGCTTTGGAAAAAGACATTTAGTATTTCGGCCTTTAGTCTGTCATCCTCGGTTTCAGTACCATTTTGGTCACAGAGTGTCTGGACATTTTGTTTTGATCCACCTACCGCTTTGACATAAGACCAAAATTACTTACGATTTTCTGCCAAGTCAGTACATAGAACTTTACTTTCGAATTCATTAAACGCCTCTCGCATAGCCCTCCTCACACTACATTTCGCTCTGTGTAATTTTTGTTTGTCTGCAAGACTTTGGCTTTGTTTATGTTTGCTGTGAAGTTCCCTTTGCTTCCGTAGCAGTTTTCTAACTCGGTTGCTGTACCACGGTGGCTCTTTTCCATCTCTTATGAGCCGGCCGAAGTGGCCGTGCGGTTCTGGGAGCTACAGTCTGGAGCCGAGCGACCGCTACGGTCGCAGGTTCGAATCCTGCCTCGGGCATGGATGTATGTGATGTCCTTAGGTTAGTTGGGTTTAATTAGTTCTAAGTTCTAGGCGACTGATGACCTCAGCAGTTAAGTCACATAGTGCTCAGAGCCATTTGAACCATCTCTTACGATCTTGCTTGGTTCATACTCATCTACTGCATATTGTACGATGGTTTTGAACTTTGTCCACTGATCCTCAACACTACCTGTACTTGAGACAAAACTTTTGTGTTGAGCCGTCAAGTACTCTGAAATCTGCTTTTTGTCACTTTTGCTAAACAAAAAAATCTTCCTACCTTTTTTAATATTTCTATTTACGGCTGAAATCATCGATGCAGTAACCGCTTTATGATCGCTGATTCCCTGTCCTGCGTTAACTGTTTCAAGTAGTTCGAGTCTCTTTGTCACCAGAAGGTCTAATATGTTATCGCCACCAGTCGGTTCTATGTTTAACTGCTCAAGATAGTTTTCAGATAATGCACTTAAAAAAATTTCACTGGATTCTTTGTCCCTGCCACCCATTATAAACGTTTGAGTCTCCCAGTCTATATCTGGTAAATTAAAATCTCCACCCAGAACTATAACATGGTCGGGAAATCTACTCGAAATATTTCCCAAATTTTCCTTCAGGTGCTCTGCCACTACAGTTGCTGAGCCAGGGGGCCTGTAGAGACATCCAATTACCATGTTTGAGCCTGCTTTAACCTCCTCGCCAGAATCAGCATCGACGAAAGGTTTGTGTGTCTCATCACGCACCCCTTCGTCCGTTCAAACTTAATCAGAATAATTGCTGGAGCTCATCCAAGATCATCCTGCAGACACTTATTTAAAGAGCTAGAGATCTTCACTGTACCCTCACAATATATATATATATATATATTCACTTATGAAATTTGTTATTAACAATCCGAACGAATTCAAAAGTAATAGCAGTGTACATGGCTACAACACTAGGAAAAGGATGATCTTCACTACTCAAGGTTAAATCTAACTTAAGCTCAGAAGGTGGTAAATTATGCTGTCACAAAAGTCTTTGGTCGCTTACCTCATAGCATCAAAAGTCTGACAGATAGCCATATGGCATTTAAAAGGAAATTTAAAGAATTTCTCAATGGCAACTCCTTCTACTCAGTAGATGAATTTTTGGATATAGTAAGTGGGTAATTGCCCCAACCCCCACCAAAAAAAATTAAAAATTATTAAGTGTCATGTAATATTTTGTGCAATGTAATATCTTGTTTAGACACCTTTTATTAACCTGACATATTCCACATCATTACGAAGTGTTGTATTCATAATCTATGGAACGAGTACTAATCTAATCTCTAATCTTATCTAATCTTCCCAGCTCCATGATCAACCAGACGGATCTCATCTCATAGTAGTATAATAGTGATGATTCTGTGGCTAGTGACAGTTCGCTCACCTGTCCTTTTAGTGAAGGCCTCATGGCCTCATGACACTCAGTGGTTGCTAAAATCTTTAAGGGCGAGTTTCTTTAACCAGAACTGGGAATCCAGCAGGAGCGTACCGTGGCAAACCCAGTTTCTGTAAGTGTGCCTTCCTGAGTTGGATGCAGAACTCCTCAAAATTCTTAGCGATCAGTGCCGTTCTCTGCTGTGAGTTAATGTATCCCCCCTAACAGCAAGGCAATGTTGAGGAAAATAGTCTTCAATACATTTGGGAGGGGGGGGGGGGGGGACGTGGATAATGGCGTGATATCGCAGGGCACATCAATTGCTGAGTCGTTTTGTGAGTCCATCTGGAGCACTATAATGGATCGGTATTTTGGGATGGAAGAGAGAAGGTCAGCTAAGGTTACCAGCTGAATACCACACCTGGACATCCACATATATGTCTGTGGTCCGATAAATGGAGGCCCCTAAGGATATAGCTGATAAGAAGGGATGTATTAATGTCATAAATGAAAAGGATAAGGTTTCTTTTGCAAGATTAATACTAACTTGAGAGAGAAAAACTAAACAGAATCCAGAGAATACAGGTAGATACCATGTGCATAAAGGTGCTATCCCCAGAGTGTATGACTTCGATGGTATTGAGTTCGCCATCAAGATCCACACATACCTAAATTTGAGGCACAGAATATCGGAATATCGGTCCATGTTTATGGTCTGGAGAAACACAAGTCAAATGAACAGCAAGAGCAGGATTAACATACAGTCGTTGGCCCCCTCCATTTCTCAAATTTTTCCAGCGAGTGTAAGCTACATGTAAACAAGCAGCTGTTCTACGGTGAAGAAAATAAGAAGCAAGGAAATTGTCATTGCTTTTGGATCTTAGACATGTCCTGACTCCTTTTCTATCAATTGAGTGAACACAAGTGTAAAAAACATATTTGCTTAAGATGCCTCAATGCCTTTTCGACAAGTGACATTTTAGCAATGCATCTAGTAGGCTGAGTTCCAAGGGCCATGTTATTAAGCCTACTGAGGACATGAAATTCGTGCAGTTTAAAAATGCTCATGACCAGGAGCAATGCCCGTTTGTGGTGTGTGCTGGCTTTGAATGCCCCCTCGCTCCTGTGACCCACTATGAAGGTCACCCCACAGCCTCAGATTTTAACTTTACAGAAAAACACATGCCACATGCAGCTGCATACCAAATTGTACCGACCTATGATTTGAGTTTTAACTGCTACAAATATTATGTTGGGGATAATCCTGCAGTTTGGCTGCTCAATGAGCTCGAAAAACTTTCATTGGAAGTTGATAAGCTTTACAGCTCCAACATTCCCATGGCCAAATCGAAGGAGAATGAAGATCCATACAAGAGTGCAGTTGACTGTCATATTTGTGGGCCGTCGTTAGACTGGAATGCGGAAACTCCTCGAAGAGATCACTGCCATCTTATGGGACAGCTCACAATACATGTAAGTTGAAGTACCAGTTACCGAGGCACATTCCCGTTTTCTTCCCTAATTTAAGCGGGTATGACACTCACTTTCTTGTTGAGCACTTGGTTAATTTCGGTAAGAAGATGATCAGGTTGGTGTCCGGCCTGAGACCATTGAGAAATACGTTCCATTTCCTTGACTCGCTACATTTTATGCAGGCACCACCATGGAGGATATACATATCACTCGAGCTGCATTTCCTGACAAGGAAAAGTTTCGACTTGGGACTAGGAATGGGGTTGCCTATATGAAATTCTGGGCAGTATGGTGAGACTGAACGAAACCAGGCTACCCAACACAACGTTATTCTCCAGAAATATCACAAGTGTTGCCATAACAGGTGCAGAGTCTGAGCATGCCATGAATGTCTGGTAGGAATTCAGTATCACCACTTTAGGAGAGTATGCATGGCTTACTTGGATTCAGATGTGCTGTTGCTTGAGGATGTTTTTGAGAAATGCTGGAGTCTATGCACGACCACATAGTCTCTGGATCCCACCTTTTATTACGTAGCACCAGGGTTGTCTTGGGCCCAATACTCAGAAAATGAAGCGCAACATCGAATTATTGACTGATCCTTACTTGCTTCTTTTCTTAGAGCGAGGGATCTATGAGGGGTTTCGTTCATATGTCCATAGGCATGCCAAGGCAAATAACCGTGGATGGGTGACAGGTTCAATGCATCCCTTGATTCAAGTTATGTCATGTATTTGGATGTGAATAACTTATATGGGAACACCATGCAACAATCACTGCCGTTTGGCGAATTTCAGTGGGTGCCAAAAGACGAATGCAGGGGATTAGGTTTCAAAAATCAACGGTATGGTGGCGGATTCTGATTTGGGGTGTATGTGGTCCAGGCAGAACTCACACACCTGTTAGTTTGCACGCTGTGCATGCTGATTTACTAGAGCAACTAGTTCCGTGAGGATATCCACCCGAAACTGATGACGAATCAGTGAAGATATATTATTGATTATTGTAATCTCCACCAGTGTCTCAACTTGTGGATGGAGCTGGTTAGAATCATCTGGGCTATCTACTTCTGGCAGTCCCTCTGGTTGAAGGAGCATAGTGATCTGAATACGAGACACAGAGCTTTTGAGACGTGTGACTTTGAGAGAGGTTTTTATAAATTAATGAATAATTCATTTTTCGGCAAAACAATTGAGAATTTGAGGGAAAAGAGTGAAATTTTGATTAGAACCGCATGCAGTGGTCGTTGGAACGTAAGATAATGCATCGCCAGACCATATTTTAATGGGGGGAGTCGCAATATTCAATGACAACTCTGTTTCTGTGGATGTTGCGAAGGCTGCAGTAGAGTTCACAAAACTGTGTATGTGGGGATGTGCATACTAGACCTATCCAAACTTCACATGTACTGATTCTACTATGAGTCTGCAAAAACTCATTTTGCAGAATCAGAGTTACTTTATATGGATACAGATAGCTTCAGTATTGGATGAAGCATGGTGATCAGGATGAAGTAAAGAGACCCCATGGCAATGAATTCTAAATGTCCTCATACCGGCCAATAATGTTTATGGTTCCACAGAACAAGAAGGTTATCGGTATTATGAAAGACGAGACGAATGGATTGATGATTGTGGAGCTTTTAGGTCTGCGTGCAAAAATGTATGCATATTACGTATTGGAAGCTGCCACCAAGAGGTGGATTAGGGTTGTTTGTCATGTGGCATCAAAAGCCTTCTTCACTGAAGGCTATTTGCAGTGCCTGTACAGTGCTGTTTGTGGTACTGCATCGCAGCTGCCACATATGGTGAGGCAGGGTTTAGGTTAGCATCTCACTTTTGTAGATCAGAAATGGAGAAAGGAGGAGTTGCCACATTCATCAGGAACTGTCATAAATTTAAGAACATAGACATTCATAAATTTTGCCTAGAACAGCATATGGAAGCATGTGCAACAGAATTAGATTTTCACAAAAAATCTTTCATAATATTAAGTGTATATCGAGCACCTGCAGGTAACTTTAATCTGTTTGTAAACCACCTTGAAGCTGTACTGGCCCATTTAATAACCAAAAACAAAGAAATAGTGGTTGCTGGTGATTTCAATGTAGATTTCCTTAAAGACTCTCCGAATAAGAACTTATTTGAGTTAGTAACACTATCATTCAACTTAATTCCCACAGTAAAGTTCCCCACTAGGATAGCCACTTGCTCACAAACAGCCATTGATAATATCTTTATAGAAAAGTCCAATGAACAAAATTATATTACAAAACCAATAGCCAATGGCCTCTCAGACCATGACATGCAGTTCCTTCTGTTAAATGTTAATACTGAACAGGATATAAAATCTGTTAAATCTGAGCTCAAGAGGGTAATCAGTAAGCCAAAAATTGATTATTTTAGGACACTCCTCAGAGACATTCACTGGACTGATGTTTACAGTGCTCATGGCATGAATGAAAAATATAACATTTTTGCTAATAAAGTGCTTACCTTATTTGAACACTGCTTTCCCCCAAAACTTACCAAGGTTAGAGGAAAATCTACAAAGAAGCCATGGATTACTCGAGGAATAAGGGTATCTTGTAAAACAAAAAGAAAACTGTATCTGTCAATCCGAAACATTTCCAATGTTGATGCTATAGCACATTATAAGAAATACTGCAAAATATTAAAGACTGTAATATGGATGTCAAAGCAAATATATTACAAGGAAAAGATAGTCATATCAGATAACAAAATAAAGACAATATGGGATATAGTGAAGGAGGAGACCGGTAGGACCAGACATGAAGAGGAACAAATAGCATTAAGAGTAAATGATACATTGGTGACAGATGTGTATAGTGTTGCAGAACTTTTTAACAAACATTTTATAACTGTTACTGAAAAGATGGGGTTGTCAGGTTCGGTAGATGCTGCTACGGATTACCTTAGACCAGACATTTCAAGTACTTTCCATAATATGAATTTGACCCTCACTACCGCAACAGAAATAATGTCCATCATAAAATCTTTAAAATCAAAAACATCTAGTGGGTATGATGAAATATCAACAAAGTTAATTAAAGAATGTGATTCTGAGCTAAGTAACATATTAAGCGATCTGTGTAACCAGTCGTTTATCAGTGGAATATTTCCTGAATGGCTGAAATATGCTGAAGTTAAGCCACTGTTTAAGAAGGGAGATAAAGAAATAGCATCAAATTTCCGTCCAATTTCACTGTTACCAGCATTCTCAAAAATTTTCGAAAAAGTAATGTACCGTCGTCTTTATAACCATCTTATCTCAAATAACATACTGTCAAAGTCACAGTTTGGATTTCTAAAAGGTTCTGATATTGAGAAGGCTATCTTCACTTACAGTGAAAATGTGCTTAATTCATTAGACAAAAAATTGCAGGCAACTGGTATATTTTGTGATCTATCAAAGGCATTTGACTGTGTAAATCACAATATCCTTTTAAGTAAACTAGAATATTATAGTGTAACAGGAAATGCTGCAAAATGGTTCAAATCTTATATATCTGGCAGGAAACAAAGGGTGTTATTAGGAAAGAGCTTGATACATGTCTATCAGGCATCATCCAACTGGGAACTAATTACATGTGGGGTCCCACAAGGTTCCATTTTGGGGCCCTTACTTTTTCTTGTGTATATCAATGACCTTTCATCAGTAACATTACCAGATGCCAAGTTTGTTTTGTTTGCCGATGATACAAACATTGCAATAAATAGCAAATCAAGTGTAGTCTTAGAAAGATCAGCCAATAAAATATTTGTGGACATTAATCACTGGTTCCTAGCCAATTCTTTGTCACTAAACTTTGAAAAAACACACTACATGCAGTTCAGAACTTGTAAGGGGTGTCCCAAGAGTATATGTCTAACATATGATGACAAGAAGATAGAAGAAGTGGACAGTGTTAAATTCTTGGGATTACAGCTTGATAATAAATTCAATTGGGAGGAGCACACCACAGAACTGCTGAAGCGTCTTAACAAATCTCTGTTTGCAATGCGAGTTTTGTCAGACGTAGGGGATATAAAAATGAAAAAGCTGGCATACTATGCTTACTTTCATTCCATAATGTCATATGGGATTATTTTTTGGGGTAATTCATCAAGCCAAGCTAAAGTTTTCCGGGCACAAAAACGTGCACTAAGAATTATATGTGGTGTGAACTCAAGAACATCCTGCAGAAGCCTGTTTAGGGAACTAGGGATACTAACTATAGCTTCCCAGTATATTTATTCCTTAATGAAATTTGTCATTAAAAATATATCACTTTTTCAAACCAACAGCTCAATTCATGGAATCAATACTAGAAATAAGAATAATCTTCACAAGAATTTAAAGTCACTTAGTCTTGTACAAAAAGGTGTGCATTATTCAGGAACACACATTTTCAATAACTTGCCAGCAGCCATAAAAAGCTTAACAACCAATGAAATTCAGTTTAAGAGAAGCCTAAAGGATTTATTGGTGGCCAACTCCTTCTACTCCATTGATGAATTTCTTAGTAAAACCAACTGATTTGTATATAAGTACAACATAACTTCTGCACAATTTCAGTGCAGTAATGTGTTCACTGAAAATGTGTGTGTGTGTGTGTGTGTGTGTGTGTGTGTGTGTGTGTAAGTATAATCTAACTTCTGCACCATTTCAGTGCAGTAATGTGTTCATTGTAAATAAGTATTACAGTAGTTGTATTACATGTTTATTACCTTATAAATAAATAAAAAACGTTTTTTATTTTAAATTCAGTGCATTAGTATTTGTAAAATGACTCTTAGTGTTCATTAAAAATGACGATCATTCCACTTGGGACCTGTGGAATGGTACATTAGCTTATTTGTTTTAGTTGTAAATATTTGTCATGTATTGTTGTTTTTCTGACATGTTCCACATCCAGGAGGACCTCCTCACTACGGATCAATTGGAATGAAAGTAAATCTAATCTAATCTAAACCAGTATTTGATCGAGAGGACACGAGATGTACGCTGTACTGCGCTCTAACATCGGCCTGTCACCTCATGGCAATACAAGGGTCATTTGTGATGACAGGATTGAAACTCGCCGATATTCACACTATTCACTTGTTGCAAGAGAAGAGGCAGGTGACTCTGACTGAGAAGGAGAGAATTAGACCGAGTGTAAATGTGTGTGTGTGTGTGTGTGAGTGTGTGTGTGTGTGTGTGTGTGTGTGTGTGTGTGTGTGTGTGTGTGTGTACACCCATGTAAATATTCGTATACCATGTGTACTAAATAAAAATGTTTGCAAATATATATGCACACAATGTAAGTGCTGATGAAGGAAAAAATGTACACAATTGTTAGAAAAATATGTACCTTGCATGTCAGGGGAAAAACAAATGTAAATCTTGTATCTAACACGTCATGTGTGTATGTGTGTGTGTGTGTGTGTGTGTGTGTGTGTTCATCTGCTGCTACCTGTCCATGTCAGATTAGTTTTAAGTGTACATAGTTCACAGTCCATCAGAATTATTGTTCATCCATGAAACTGGTGCTCTTGGGACTGTGTAATTTAGTCGTAGTAAAAGTATATCTACATTAGTTTTTAAGACTACATAGTTCACAGTCCTTCAGAATTGTTAGTCTATAATAATGCTGGTGCTACTGGGACTGTAATTTACTTGTAATAAAAGTACCTCCACATCAGTTCTGGTGTAGACTTATAAATATCTGAAAACTGTAAATATTTCAATATGTGAACGTTCTTTTATTTGTTGTTTTTAAAAGAAAAGTATTACGTGAAAAGACTCAAACTGTAATCTGAAGAACTGAATTTTAACTCAAGAACTGAACCATATAGGTATAAAGGTTGTGCAGCACACAAATGATACTAATTTTGATTATGAGTGCTATTAAGGAGAAGAAGGTTAAGGTGGAAAATTACAAAATATGTGTAATAGTTGCATGGGACTTCACATGTTGTGTTATGGGAGCAGGTGGCATGTGACTGTGACTCCTTCCGAAGACATATAGCAAACATGTCTAAAATTATATCTCCTCTGCTTCAGGAGAACCACAGAGATAGTATCTGGGCAAAGTTGCACACTATCAAAGTGGAAGCAGGGTGACATTAGCAACAAAGTACACAGAATGTAAGGTAAAAAATTCATTAATCTCTCATCCAACCTAAAAGTAATTTTACATTTTAATAAGCAGACACAGCAACACTATTTTCACACATCTTCTTGTTCTTCCTGAGTCGATGGAGAGAAGACCACATGTATAATTCCAGGACTTTAATGGCAGCATGTTTGGACAATCGACACATCCATGCTATCTTCTCCTTCCCCTTGACGTAGATGATGGTACCCATGAGATCAAATAACCGAAGCGACGTCACGATATCTTTATAAGGTATACCAAGATCACTCCAGAGAATTACATGGTAGAAATTTGTTAATTACTCTGCACTCTTGCATGTTTTAGTGCACTTCACATCCTTGAAGGACCTTGGCGAAGTAAAGCTTACTGAGAATGTTTCTACTATACCTGCATCTTCTGCATATGCTACGAATGCAACATTTTAAAATGTGAACTGTCTGCAGTCATCAACAGAAAAAACCCTGAACGTTAGCCATGCACCCCAAGATGCCATTATGAAATGCTCTGAGTATGGTGCAGCAATTGTTCATTTATACAGATTGCTGCATGACAGTAGTGAGTGGGCAACATATAATCACACAGTCATGTACAACTAGAGCACACGCTGCAGTGGGCTCAGGGAAATTTGCAAAGACTCGGATTCGATTCTCACTTCTATAGGTCCCAATTTAATTATCTCGTTCCGTTTTGAGCAATTTATAACGGTGATTGGTGCCAGCTCCTTGAATTTCTGTGGTTTCAGTAGACATCCTTCCTCTTCATAATTAAAAGCACGGAACCTCGCGTACATGTCATATGCTAGACCATACACATTTCTCTCTTCTATAAGTCTGAATCGCAAATATGATGAATCTGTGTGTCTTCAATTGAACAAAGATTTAATAATCCACGTCCATACACTTGCCATCGGTAGCACTGGGTACTCAAAAAGCACCCATGAATGGAATTTTAATGATAGAAATACACCTCCATTCAGAACTTTTAAAAGGTTCAAACGCTGCTCATCTGATACAGTGATGTGTGGCATTTTCCATACTATTTTACTGATGGTGACCTCATTCTCCTCGTTAGCTCCTTGAATATATGAGTTGCTGTCAGATGTGCTCTGCACCAGAAAACGTCCCTCTGTAATATTCGTAACAACTCGCTGCATGTCGCCAAAGTACCCCTTAAGCTGTTTTAGAGTTATACAAGCAGTAAATCTTTTGCAATCTTCCGCTGTTCTACCAACTGGCTCGTCTATGAACCATCTGGCATTTGCTAAATGGTTCAGATCTGAGGGAGATGCTGAGACATACGTTTCACGAGATGATGCTGTGCCTACGTTGCATGTGCAGTCAAATCTCAGTCCCATTAAGTTCATGCCATATCTCATGAAACAGGAATGCTAAAGCATTGCATGTACCATCCTTTTTCATAAATGATCCATCCAGATATATGAAACTATTGCACAGAAGGGTTAAAGTATATTGGTGTTGGATGACAATCCTAATTTCATCGTTCTTGTTAAAATCTGTTGAAGCATAAGGTTTATGCGAGAGATATTCCTTGCGTATAATATGACTGTCATATTCCACCGGTTAGTTATGTTGAATGATGTCACAGCAAGCTTTCAGACCCACTGTTTTAAAAAACTTGTAGTTCGCAGGTGTTATAACCTTGGTTTTCTGTTGTGAAGTGCCACGCTGTGGGATGTGGGATGTGGTTTTATACTTTATACCCATTCTGTTCTTGCTGACAATACAGGGCTGCCGCGATCCATGACTTGTTGAAGATTACCACCATTTCCGACTCCTGGAAAGTCCTGGTTGGTTGAAGGTCATCGTTGTAGCTTCCGAGTTTCTGCATGTTCAATGTCACTGCTATCATGCTTTAGATGTAGTCATAAAATTACTTCCACGCCCCAAAAGTCGACAAGATGATTATCATGGTCCACATTACGCAGCTCCAGATAGTCCAATGTGTGGACTGTCACTGGGAGGTACACACCGTTGGTTGGGGTCTCAGCCCGCATCTCGTGGTCGTGCGGTAGCGTTCTCGTTTCCCACGCCCGGGTTCCCGGGTTCGATTCCCGGCGGGGTCAGGGATTTTCTCTGCCTCGTGATGGCTGGGTGTTGTGTGCTGTCCTTAGGTTAGTTAGGTTTAAGTAGTTCTAAGTTCTAGGGGACTGATGACCATAGATGTTAAGTCCCATAGTGCTCAGAGCCATTTGAACCATTTGGGGTCTCAGTTATCTTATACCCAGTTCCAGTTCATGGGAAGAATCGCACATTGTATGAAGAATCTACTGTCGAGATAAGAGTTTTTTGCAGTGTTACATTCAACACGGATTGTACTGACAGGAATTATATCTACTGACTGGTCGGATATGTGAAATTTTTTAGGATCCTTCTTCAAAACTTGTCCTTTTGTGAAATATAGTAATCGTCACACTGAAACTTTCTGGTTAAGGCCAATCGGTGCATTCGCTGTCTTTATTTCAGATTTGAGTATATGATGTTTGCACATAGGACAATCAATTTTCCAGATGGTTTTAAGATATCGTTTAAATCATCTGTATCATATGCACCGGGTTCTATTGCCACAATTTATTTTCGACCAGCAATTTCCAGATGAAGTGTATTGTTAGCCCTTGCGATATTCGGAAAGCTGTTGTACCTCTCCAGTGCAACCAATGCAGTACTCCACATTCTATTGCTTAAATCAATCGGTGGGAAGTAATCTGTGGATAATACAGACGATCGTTCCTTTAAAGTCTATACGTTAGGGGAAACGATGCAAGAATGTTCACACTTACTGTCATTTCTTGTTAACAATATTAGCTTATTCAGCAGCTTTCATTCAGTTAATACTCGACAGAAATCAAACCTCCATTTGGATCGGACTTCCTTAACTCTTGTGCAGAAAGGTGTGCAGTGTACTGCTGCATCCATTTTCAATAAGCTACCACTTGAATTCAAAACTCTTAGCAGTAATCCACGCGCTTTCAAACCGAAACTGAAGAGTTTTCTCATGGCACGCTACTTCTATTCTGTGGAGGAGTACCTTGAAAAATTAAGCTGATTCTTGTTGTGTTGTTGATTGCGTTTATTTTAAGTTATGGACTGACTTTTTTCGGTTTCATAAACATTTATTTTTATCTGTTGTTACTTTTATGTTGTAATTTCATGTACTGAGACGTTGCATGACCTTGGAGATTTGCTCCTCAATTGGGTCCTACGGAACTTGACGTGTAAATAAAAATAAATAAATAAGTAAGTATTAAAGTCTCGATAGCGATAAAAATTGTAGAACATACGTCTTCTGTTGGTGATAGATCGTTGTAGCTCTTCTGGTGGTTTCAGGTCTCCAAATAAATCGAAATAGTAAACATTGTTTGTATTATTCTTAACATACGCTACCCAGTGGCTTCCAGGTCCTCCAGCAACATATAAATTCACAACTCCACATTCTCTCGATTTCCATGTAGCCTTCAGTGATGTGTCCCTCATAAACACACAGCGGGATCTTGCAATGCTGAATTTTTTCCCAACGCTAGGCAGATCTGTATTTGTAAGCAGTCTATCTGGTAGGAAGGCTAACTTTTTTTTATATGTGTGAAGAGACATAATCCTTTCTTGTAAGGTCTCAGGTGTAGACCTTTTCCGATGGCTGCTGCTTTCATCCTGCGATTATGTCTCCTTGCATCCTCTAGCTGATTTTGTGAGTTCTGTGCGTTCTAGACTGTTTTGACGATACCCACAGCACCACTATCCAGTAAATCCATCGCCGATAGACCTGCGAGGGCAGGAATGAAGAAGGGGATAATCCCACCCGATGTCTTGGCTATTGGCAGAACCCAGGGTAATTTAACCGTTCCTTTATGCTTCAGGGCGCTTTTAGTGCCATACATCGCTGTCAGGATATGGTTTTTTAAACAACCCTCCTTCTTCTTCATCACTGTTGCTTGCTTGCTTCTTCTTCTTCTTCAGTGCACGGCCTGCAGCGTTCATAACTTGCTTGGAATTCACCACCAACCCCACTTAATTTTACCTCACATTATTTTATCAACTACAAATGCTGCAGAGCGTTGTCCTATGCCAGTAGCCTTTCTCAGACATATTGCCTTGGCTTTATCAGCTAGAATTCGATGTGCAGCGTGATGTCGTCAGAGATCTTTTATGTACCCAACGTTGTGTTCCAAACACGCCTCATCAAGCAGCTTAAGCCCCCTATCTCCACCAACCAAATGTTTTTGAAGCTTTGTACCAGGGCCGCAGTAATTACACCGTGGTATGTGCAATTCTGCTGGACTTTTGTCGATAATACCACCGCCGCCTATAATGTGTCTCCTATTGTGCATATTATGCTATTGTGCTGGTTGGGCTCCATGGACTCCATTACATATCAAATCGCCAGCGCCAATTCAGCTGTTTTGTGCTGCAGGAAACCAAGCCATTTCATTAGTGCTCTATTCCCTTGACGTCTTATGACACCTTCTATGAGAAATTGTGTGATTCTGAGCTCTTCTGCATTTCCTCTGTGTAAAAGCGTCCTAAAATTTCAGTGCCACTGCTATCCTTTGAGATGCAAGTTCAAGGATTTGTTTCTCTGCACCTCGGAAACTGTGAATATCTCTCTCAACCAATCAACTTGTCAAATGCTGTCTTGTGTTTCGAAATCTGTTCCAAATCACCCATATTAAATTTCTGTTTATATGGATCCAACGTTTTAATACGATAGTACATCGTATCCATGAGACCATTGTCATGCACATCGATTAGTCTCATTTTCATTGTGTTATGTTTGGTTCGATTATACGGTACAATTATTTCAGGGATGATATCTGTCCGTTTGTATGAGCCGCAAAGATTAAAATATATCCACATTTGACATTTTGTTTCTCTGCTCAGACATTCCACGATACTCGCCTCCAGGTGGGTGAATGTTGAGCAGCGGTGTATTCCGTAGCACTGCACCAGTCTTGAAATACGTACCTATTGTACAACTCTCCACAGTGATCGGTTTGGAGGTTATCCATAAATCGATTTGTCCCTGTCTGCAACAAACGCTCAAACACCTCCGTAAGTTTCTCCTCGTTTTCGTTGTAACAGGTAATGCCAGGCAAATTTGGAGTATGACCATTAAAATATATCTGAATCCATTATTTTCATGTGATTATTCCCTCATATCTACAAAATCAGCCTTCCTTAAGTCAGCCAAATCTTTAATTATAACATATCTATGACGCTGTGTTTTACGTGCTAGTTTGTGCAGTTCTCGAACTACTGTCTCCATTCTCATTCGATTATACTTTTCTCTCTAAGCCCAGAAATTATTGAAACAACCGCGTTCGAATGAACAGTATTACTGGCAGCAGCTGATGCCATTAGCAGTCGTAATTCAATGTATTAGCTCATTGGCATCATCACAGTAAATATTATTCGGGGTCGATTGCTGACTCTTTTATGCTGAATGGCAATACATCTACATCTACATGGATAGTCTGCAAATCACATTGAAAGTTGGTGACTGAAATTTCGTGAGAAGATTCCGCAGCAACGAAAAACGGCTTTGTTTTAGTAATGTCCGCCCCAAATCCTGTGTCATTTCGGTGATACTCTCTCCCCTGTTTAGCGATAATACAAAACGTGCTTCTCTTCTTTGAATTTTCTCTTCAGTTCTATGTAGTAAGGACCCCATACCATGCAGCGGTATTCTAAACGAGCGCGGACAAGCATACTGCAGGTAGTCTCTTTAGGAGATCTGTTACATTTTCTAAGTGCCCTGCCAGTCTTTGGTTAGCCTTCCCCAAAACATTTTTATGTGTTCCTTCCAATTGAAGTTGTTCATAATTGTAATTCCTAGGTATTTAGTTGAATTTACAGCCTTTAGATTTTACTGATTTATCGTTTAATCGAAGTTTAATGGCTTCCTTTTAGCACTCATGTGGATGACCTCACACTTTTCATTATTAAGAGTCAATTGCGAAAATTTGCCCCATACAGATATCTTATCTAAATCGTTTTGCAATTGGTTTGATCTTCTGATGACTTTACTACTCGATAAACGACAGCATCATCTGCAAACAACATAAAACGTCTGCTGATATTGTCTCCTAAATCGTTTATATAGATAAGGAACAGCAAAGGGCCTATAGCACTACCCTGGGGAACGCCAGAAATCACTTCTGTTTTACTCGATGACTTGCCGTCAGTTAATACGAACTGTGACCTCTCTGTCTGTGTGGTGCAGTGACAAAAGCTATCACCAGTGCTATGTCGAACGTCTAATAATAATGGATTTATAATGTCTCTGTATTTCAGAGTGTGTTGGTTTCCTGCTTTCCTGTGTACACCGGTCAAATGTATTATTTCACTATACATCTCCAGATCTTTGGATGAATAATTCACAGTTTTTGAAGGTTTTAGGAAAATGAGGCTCAGTAGACCTGGTGTTCTTTGAAATTCCATGTCCCCTCTCTGTACCGTTTTTTCATTTAAACTTATAGGCTGTTTGCCCAACATGTATGGCTTTTCACCACTGACACCGAATGTTGTTTCTATACTAGCATTTCTGTGATGCTTAATGAAACTGGTAATAGCAGCATCATTGTTGTTTTGTAATATCACTGAGAGTTCATTGAAAGATTCAGTAGCTAGTTCTTGGCGTATGCTCTCGATTCAACTGTGCAAGCCTTAGCTGTCATAACTTCTCTCGAACAGCCTTACGTGCAGTGATGACCTTGTGAATAGTCGATATCTTGTTATACAACGTATACTATGCAGGCCACTTCAAAGACTGCACTACACTCAACCTTTACAGTTAAGTCAGGTACTTTCTTTTCAGTTTCATTTGTACTGGGTGGCAGCCAGCCAAGGAGTATTTAGGGAATTGGTTTAAAAAGTTTATTTCAAAGACCCCAGTCAAATCTTTAAGAGTTTTCTCCCACAGCAGCCGGCCGGAGTGGCCGAGCGGTTCTAGGCGCTACAGTCTGGAACCGCGCGACTGCTACGGTCGCAGGTTCGTATCCTGCCTCGGGCATGGATGTGTGTGATGTCCTTAGGTTAGTTAGGTTTAAGTAGTTCTAAGTTCTAGGGGACTGATGACCTCAGAATTTTTAAGTCCCATAGTGCTCAGAGCCATTTGAACCAATTTCTCCCACAGCAACTTCCCCTATGCCTATGTGACACAAGTTACCTGTCTTTTAGGACTGAGGCAGTTGTGCCCAGTGACAGACATGCCTTGAGGCCCCTGCTGAAATTGCTAGTTAATTCACGCAATCGGTTTCTGCTATTAGCGTGCATGGGATACAGGACCTGTGTGAGTACACTGGAGGATTCTGCAGTGCAGAACACAGTTGCTTCTCTCTCTTGTGATCCAGACCTCGAGCAGAACAGACATCTTTCTTGGGGAGCAGATCCTCCGGCTCTGCATCCCATGGCCGGCCACCAACATAGCTTAAAATGAATCACCTCCCCTTCCGTTGCAAACTTACTTAGTTGTTTGTCCTCGTATTCCGTACGTTGGAGAGACTAGTGTTTAACAACCCGTCGACAACGAGTTCACGCTCGGATTAGGGGAGGATGGAGAAGGAAGTCGGCCGTGCCCTTTCAGAGGAACCATCCTGGTATTTGCCTTAAACGGTTTAGGGAAATCACGGAAAACCTAAATCAGGTTGGCCTGTCGTGAGTTTGTACCGTCGTCCTCCTATACATCGAAATATATTCTCTTCCCTTGGCCAAATATCCTATTTTGTCATTTAACGTCCACCCTGGATGCCCTTTAACAAGTCCTGACCGCTCGATCACCTCTGCGTTGTCGTCATAAGCCGGGTGCAACAACCTTCTTGCCGCACCCCCTTTCTGTACATTGTTGTCAGAAGTGGGATTGAACAATTCCCTCTCCCGGCTCGTGTACATAGTCGTAGGAAGTGGCATTCAATAACAACTTCCTCTCTCCACTCATGTACATTGTCGTCAGAAGTGGGATCCAACAACTCCCTCTCTCCACTCGAGTATGTTGGTGTTAGAATCGCGATACGTCCCCACTATTCGGTCCATAGGGCGGCCGTTTACTTTTGGTTCATGTTTGACGTTATGTGTCGGTCAGTATTCGTCGCTGTTATTCTGCAGCTTGACGAGGTTTCCTGCATGCCGCAGCTCATCGGCTGCATCTCCTGATAAAAGGGAGCACCAAGAAGTGCACAACGAACTGGAGAAAGCCAATTGATACAAGGCAAAGACTAGCCATTTGTTTGAGGAAAGTTTTTACCATTTGTGGTCTCTGTGCTTCATACAGAAGTCATATAAATTATTCCATTTCAGTTTTGCTGTATCATATTAAAGGTTCGGCGGAAGAAAGTGCTATCCCACAATGTAGTTACGAGTGGAGTGATAAATTTACATGCAATGTTTACGAATACAGCAAACGATAGAAACATCTAGTTCCGTATGTCCTGCTAGAGAGAACTTTCTACTAAACAGATCGTTTTGTTTCATTGTATTCATAAGATTGTCATTGAATTTAAACAAACATATCTTTGGTCGTTAACTTATCTATTCGTTCTACCGGCATAATTGATTTTAATCTTTTCCAGATACTTAACTACTGGCGACAACCACCAGCCCATAGCTTTTGCTTTTCGATTAGGACGTTCAACAGTCTCAGAAATTGTGAAAGAAGTGTGCCAGGCAATATGGACTGTTCTACACCCAAGTATTTACCTACTCCTACAACAGAGATGTGGAAGAAATCTGAAGAAGGATTTCTAGAACTTAGGGGGTTTCCAACTGCCTTGGAAGCATAGACGGAAAGCATACCAGGTTAAAATACCCGAAGAGTAGTGGATCCCAGTTCTTCTGTTATAAACAATTCTTTTCGCCAGTTCTCCTGGCGATCGTTGATCCATACTACAAGTTTACAGTAATTGATATTGGAAGTTATGGACGTCACAGTGACAACACTACTTTTGAGAATTCAGCTTTCTATCAAGCGTATATCGAGGGCAAAAGTATTCTACCTCCAAAGCCACTACTGGGTACAGACATTCCTGTTCCTCGTGTTTTCATTGGTGAAACTTCAGACTTACTTACTGAGCGATATCCAAAACTTGGAGTAATCAACAACGCTAAGAAGAAGCAATTCAGTGCCTGGCTCAGCTGAACACGTCGTGTAGCGGGAAATGACTGGTATGTTGGCAATGAAATGGCGCGTATTTTTAAGAGCCATAGAAACCGTTGTTGAAACTGCAGAACATATTGTTAAAGCGGCTTGCTGTTTGCACAATTACCTTATATCAAATAATAACAAAGAATACCCATCTTCTGAAAGTGAAAAAGAGTACAAGCCAATACATGCATTCGTAGATATTGGATCAACTAATCGAAGGTCACCTATTGCTGCAATTCAAGTTTGTGAACATTTTGCTGATTATTTCAACAGAAGATAAGCTACAAGACACGGAGATAAATTTGATTACCTCAGATTTTAATTACAAATCATGTTATAAACATATTATTACGAGATTACTTTTGAATACCTACCAAGTGTTTCGACCAGTTTGTCAGCACAACGCATTTGTGTCAAAAGCAATGATAAACTGCGAAAGAAACAGTATGTGAGAACAGGAAGACTTGTAGATTCTTTAGAAAAGTCAGTTTTGTTTATTCCATTTACTACAGCAACTGGTTTACAAAATATTATTATTATTTCTATACAAGTATAAATTACACAAGTACAAAGCTTTTACGTGTGAAAAATCTGAAGTGCTCAAAGTTGTGTGAGGATGATTGTATCAGGGATTCAGGTCCTGACCTACATCGTCAGTTGATGTGCCAGTATTTGAACCACCAAATGCAGCGGGCTCACGGAAATCAGCGTGAGCCGAGTCTACTGAAAGACTTTGAGAGACATGTCTTCGCTGTTGCTCATCGAATTCCGCGAGCTCAGCCTCCGCAAATGACTGTGTCTGTTGCACTTTAAGCTTAGCTTGTGATCTAATTGTAAGACGTTTGTATGTTTTTGCATAGCTTAAAAATAAATGATCAACTACGTCATGCTTATCCTGGTACTGATGTTTCTTTTGCAAGTAACTCATTATACGATCAAAATCAGCACTTGGTCCCTGCTTTCTCATTTTTGTAGCGGTTGCCTTCTTTCGCGCTGAAGATGGTTCAAAAACCTCTGTGCATTGATCCTGAGATTCTCCTTCATACTCATGTGTTAGCAACTCTGGCTGAGAAAAAATTAAGGAGTCTGATGAGTGTTCACCTGACTGTGTCTTTCGGTGTCACTTGTGACTGCCTCTCTTGAGCAAGGAATATATGATGTTGTTGGTCGTGCTTCCAGAGCACAGTCCATGAACCTCATGTGTTCACTCCACGGCCATTATCTGTACCGTTTCAAGCTCTGGACAGTGGTACCTTCTACCATCTTCTTGTGTCTGGCGTAGGCATCTCTCAAGTTCCTCCACTTCGTTTTCAGGGTCTCGGCTGCAAATGAAAAAATGTACCTGTAATGTATGCTTGTAGAAGGTATGCCGGCCGAAGTGGCCGTGCGGTTAAAGGCGCTGCAGCCTGGAACCGCGAGACCGCTACGGTCGCAGGTTCGAATCCTGCCTCGGGCATGGATGTTTGTGATGTCCTTAGGTTAGTTAGGTTTAACTAGTTCTAAGTTCTAGGGGACTAATGACCTCAGCTGTTGAGTCCCATAGTGCTCAGAGCCATTTGAACCATTTGTAGAAGGTATAAAGAAAATAATGATTGTGGCAGATGTCTGAACTGGAAACAATTACAGTCAAAGAGGTCTCTAATGTTAACATCATATGAAAATGTCTTTTATGACATGCTACTATTCCCATTCAAATATGAAATTCTCTTTCCGTATATGGTCGTCTAGTATTGTGTATTCGTCCTGTGACAATTATTCTAGCCAGTAAGTATTTTCTTTGTCATCAAATATTTTTTTCCCATATTTGGCAAGTTGACAAAACCAGAACGGTAGAATTTACACCTGAAGTAGAAAATTCTACCATTTCATGGCAGTAAAACAAATGGGTATTAAAATATCGAACTATATAACCAATTGTATGATCCATATGAACCCTTAACAAGCTGAGCCCGTCATACCCACGGAGACATACACTGTAGTATCTCATAACGCAATTAACTGCAGAGCAAGACATGTCGCATTTTCAATAAAGGGCAGTTTCGTTGTTACTACAATATCACATTTGAGTAACAGAATACCTTTAAAGGAAAGATAACCAAGCGACACCTCTCTGAAGAAACATACAATATCTTATTTCTGTGTTATCCATACAAACCTCAGTCGGTAAATTCCTTAGTGACTGTAAATGTTAAGGAAACAACAATGTTTTGGATCATTGGCAAAATTATGTGAAATATATTTCTCATAATATCGGAAATATTACTTTGATTTGTATTATGAAAGAGTTGCGTGGAATAGCATCTTCTGTTGTTAGCGCTTAAATGCTTCGGGCATGGATGTGTGTGATGTCCTTAGGTTAGTTAGGTTTAAGTAGTTCTAAGTTCTAGGGGACTGATGACCTCAGATGTTAAGTCCCATAGTGCTCAGAGCCATTTGAACCATTTTTTTTTTGTTAGCGTTAAAAACATGCATGGGAATAACACACGACCTCAAAATATACGACGTGGGGAGAGAATGAATTTTCGTGTAAATGGAATACAATTACCATACATCAAGGCTGATTATAACAAAGGTGACGGTTCTTTTCTCTTTCCACTTTCTAAGCGTAGTTTTCCATTTTGATGGCGTTGTTGGTTACATACTTCCAGATGCTTTAATTTGTAATATACACTAGATGAATTCCAGTACTTGATAATATACTCGTACTTTACTAGACTCTTGCTTTTGTGAAACAAAATTTTGCAAAAATATTTACGATTTTGATCCAGTTTAGCAGCTATATCCCTCCAAACTTCAGCCTACTTCAGAATGTTCTTGTAATCAGGATCGCGTGTCTGATACAAAAAGTTGTGTTCTCTCACCTCCTCTATAAGTCTTTCTGTGTCTATGATGCGTGCACTACGAGCTGCAAGACAAAAATAGCCTCACGCCGCTGCTTCCATTGTGACAACAGAGCAGTAGAATGTGCCAACAGTGGCAAGCAGCCGCTCCGACTTGCGGCGAATCGGTAATCTGTGACAACCCGGCGGTGGCCGGTGCGGTAGGCCGGGTACCGGTGCGTCAGAGCAGCAGCCCCTTCAGGGGGACACGTGTGGAACATGCGTGTAGCGCTGTAGTGTCGTGTCACGTCACACGCCAGTGTTGCTATATACCGAGGCACTGCATCCATGTGTTCAGAGAAGAACGTAGAGAGCGAATAGGAACCTTCAGATTTGTTAACTATAGTAAGAATTTTGCATCTTATACAGTTATTACCTTTTTCGGACGTATCTTTACATACAAGAACGATTTGAACTTTTGTGAGTATAGTTGTAGGGGGATAAGTTGAATATGTAATTGTTCCTAGATGAGCACTTCAGATGTATGTTGGTTGGATAGTTAATGCCCGGGTAATTTAAAAACGTACTTCCGTTGAACTTGTGTATTGCAGTGGATTCCTTATCCTTGTTTTAAATTCTATTGTCGTTGAAGTGTTTCTTGCTCAGTTGTAGTGATAATAAATTTTTACCTCGATGGGAGTCTGTTTTTATTGCAAGGTCAGGCACAGACAGGAAGTCCGCGGCTAGGCCTTGTAAGAAAAGGAACAAACTATTAGATTCAGATCTGGTATTGTTTATCGGAGTACAAGTGGGATTAGGCGACTTGAGCCCCCAAGCGCGTACACAGTCGTAATTAGCACTTGTGTTGCCGAACAATGGGAAGCTGTGTGACTTGGCAGATCGCGGAACGAAGGGAATGAACCTTTTTTTTTTTTTTTTTTTTTTTTTTTTTTTTTTTTTTTTTTTTCTGTTCAAGCCATCTGTTTTTCTTAAGTGGTAGTTGCTTATAACTGATACCTCAGTGCACGAAGCTACGATGTATTATGTGATGCACTGTACTAAGAGTTATGACGAAGGATCTGTTGTAGCCGGCCGGGGTGGCCGGCGGTTCTAGGCGCTACAGTCTGGAACCGCGCGACCGCTACGGTTGCAGGTTCGAATCCTGCCTCGGGCATGGATGTGTATTATGTCCTTAGGTTGGTTAGGTTTAAGTAGTTCTAAGTTCTAGGGGACTGATGACCTCACATATTAAGTCCCATAGTGCTCAGAGCCATTTGAACCATTTTTGATCTGTTGTATCCTTGTAAGTTGTTAAGTGAGGGTATAATGATTTCGGTTGTTGTCCTCTAGAGGGCAGGAAAATTTTGTTGATATGAAGATATTTATAAAGTTATTTCTTGAGGTTATTTGTGAGCAGAAAAGAGGTCATTTGGTTAAGATACTTAAAGGTAATTACGTGCAGGCAAGAGTTCCTGTGGCAGTAGTTTTAAGCGATGTTGTTTCTGTTGTGTAGATAATGTTTTGCGGTGGAAGTTGAGGAGGATATCTTTACCAATAATGTGCAGATGATTTATGTTTAAACGGTGTATTTTATGTTGTCACCTCCAGACGTCAGAGTAAAACCGTTATCCATGTTTCATATTACCTCGCAGCGAGTTTCCAATTGTGACAATGTGTTTTTGGAGTCTTTTTAAGTTGCAGCTTCTGTCACCTGTGAATGCTTGCTTTAAGCAGAGATTGCATGATGCAAACATGTGGATCGGCACAGGTGTCGCCTTGCGATAAGCCAGCCACGTAAACACGCTACCACCACTCTTCGCTTTCTTCGTCTTGTCTGGCGTAATTAAGTCTGGTTTTCGTGTGGTATAGGTTTTCAGTGAGTATAGACAGTGTTGACCTTTGTACAAAATTGTTCCATCATCTTTTGAAAGATCTTTTGTCTACTGCCTGTGTTTTAAGTTGCATATTTTCTCTAAGTATTTGTCTGGGACATTGTACTTGCTCAGTTGACTAATTTAGAGAGTATAAGTTTTACGTGGTTGTAAATAAACGTTAATAGTTTTTAGGGGAAGGATGGCCCAGGTGTGTATCTATTTGTATTCTGTGGAGAGTTTAGGTACTTCTGAAGATTTTTGAGGTGCTTAAAGATACACCTCTCCCATCTGCCGTGTAGATCTTTATCATGTGATGAATTAAGATATTTGCATTATTCAACTTTGTTATAGACCTTGGATGTACTGTAGATCTCTTTTATTGACAAGGATTTTTGCATTAAGTTTACGTTACTGAAGTTTTTCTACAACGCTAATTTTTTACAAGCGAGCTTTGTTGAATGTTTCATTTTGTTCGAATCTAGAACGTGCAGCCTCTCTTTGCAGTGTCTATTGTCAGTCGTTTATTGTTCAATGGGTCGTTATAGCTCATTTCGAATTTTCATCTATCTTTTGTAACTAATGTCCCACTGCTATGCAGGCACGGTATTTCCACTGACGGTTCAGAATAATTTATTTCCGTTATTTTCTTGCAAGGCGCTGCTCATAAGGGTTAAAAATAAATGTGCGTTTGTAATTCTCATGTACGCCGAACTGACCGTTTTCCATCAGTCTCTCTTTATAGAACTTTCCTGACTTGTGCCCAGTGGAATTAACATTTACTTTTTCTTACCTACGTGTTTAATGCGGTGTGTTAAGTCTTGTATGACTCACTACCGGAATTTTCGTCGCTTTGGGGCGACTTTTTTGTAGTTTGGATGCAGACAATCCAACGATTGGCCAGTGTTTTCTGAATGTTGTGTCTTCTGAAACTCGACATAGAGATGGAATTTGTCATGCTGTCCCCGTTTGAAAATTAAAACAGGTATTGTACTAACGACCTGAACCGAGCTTTCTGAAACATTGTTTACAATGCTGCCTTGCATTTGGTTTAGTCATACAGAAGTTAGTATCCCTTCAAGTACAAATTTAGTGCTGCTCTGTGCCGATCGTATTGTCTGGCTCTGTTTTTACGCACACTTAGCGTCGCATCGCTGGAACATATCACCAGTTGTACTTTCAAATACATTATGCGTATTTCAAGCTCACTTTAGAAGCGCTGCTGCTGTGCCATGCAGAGCCTGCCTTTCTATACCTGAAATTTTACGAATAGAACGAGGATATTCTTAGTTGTTTTGTCGTGGTGGTCACAAATTATATTTGCCTCTTCTAGAGTTTTGTCTGTGTATTTCTCCATGCCTATAACTTCGTTTCACAAGCTTATTGTATGCCACTGAAGGTCCCCTGATATCTGAAAACTGTAAACTCTAAGAGCAGTTGACAAGACAGATATTTTCCTTGAACTTTGTTATTTTCGAGGAAAAAATAAGGTTGTAATCGACCCTCATTTTCAACTGATAATCCATCTAGTGAGTTCTGTTTTTGTCCTTCAGTTTTTCTAGTTGTAATCTTAGTTTCGAAGGACAGTTTATTAATAATTATTGCATTGTAACAGGTTTGTAGAAAGTCGTGGTTGAGTGACACTACTGAGGAAAATATTAAGTCTGTGTTTTATTCTGAGAACTAGATGTACTTTCTCGGTGTATTTTCATGCTGTATCTCCTTATATTAATGGCAATTAATGTGTTTTCCTGTCAAAGGGACTTAGTTAGAATGGTATTGAATCAGTGGATTGTGGTTTTGCCTAAAGTTGGTCGATGTGGTAATGAGCAGTATTCTTACATAAGGTAATGAATATTAACGATTTGGCACAGATTTTTTCCTTCGAGTACTTTTGCTTTATGTTATTTTTGTAACTGTAATGTTGTGAGATGACACATGTTCGTTATTTTATTTTGTGGTTCCGGGAATTCGATAAGCATTTGAAGTTGTGTTTTCCACAATTATTGAATTTAAGTTGAAACTGTATTATGACTAAGAGGAGAAGGAGATTCGTATTTAACGTCCCGTCGACGTCGAGGTCATTGGGGACGAAGCACAAGTTCGGGTTAGGGAAGGATGGGGAAGGAAACCGGCCGTGCCTTTTCGAAGGAACCATCCTGGCATTTGCCTTAAGCGGTTTAGGGAAATCATGGACAACCTAAATCAGGATGGCAGAAAGCGGGTTTGAACCGTTCTCCAGCCGAATGTGAGTCCAGTGTGCTAACTATTGCGCCACCTCGCTCAGTTTATGACAAGCAAGCCCTTACACTAGGTGTATTCGCCTTACAAATATTTAAAGTTATACCAGAACCTCATTTTGCAGTTGGACAATATTATGTGGAATCTTTATCTGCAACATACGAGAAATATAGAAGATAGCCATTCATCAAACCAATGTTTGTTGTTGTGCAAACCAGTAACCACAACAGCATTACAAACTTGTTAATTTTCCTTTGCCTCAATTATGCCTAATTAACGTACATGTAAAACTGTCTGCATAATTTTAACTAAGTGATGTGGAAGTACTGTTACCGTGAGGCAATTTAAAATGGTTTCAAGTGTCATTGCTTTTCTGAGATTTTCACTATTATTTGGCTGTACTGGCCATTACCATCAATGAAGTATCATAGTCGAGTCAGCGGCATTTTATCAGATACTGTAGCTATTTTATCTACCCTTCTTCCATTTAAAGCCGGCCGGAGTGGCCGAGCGGTTAAAGGCGCTACAGTCTGGAACCGCACGACCGCTACGGTCGCAGGTTCGAATCCTGCCTCGGGCATGGATGTGTGTGATGTCCTTAGGTTAGTTAGGTTTAAGTAGTTCTACGTTCTAGGGGACTTATGACCACAGCAATTGAGTCCCATAGTGCTCAGAGCCGTTTGAACCATTTTTTTTTCCATTTAAAATTGATGAATAGCTTTGACCTACGTGTAATGTTGCACTGGTGCTTTCTCACTACGTATTCCTAAGTATGCCATGTTCTGAAGGACTACTACTGTATGTGGTAATTTAAGGTGTCTTAAAGTGAGTAGGCACAATTTTAATATTAGCTGGCTTTGACGTGTAGCCGTTGCTCGCTCTCAGTTAATCCGTAATTCCAATATCTTGTCGGTGTAAGAAAAGGTTTTGTACTTTTATTTTAACATTGGTTAATGAAAATAAAAGTTTTCGTGTGATTTGTGGTACATCATCTCTTCACCTTGCTAAATGCTTGCTACATTTTACTGAAACTGTGTTAATATGTTGTAGCCTGTCGGATTTTGTGCAGCTGCTACCCATAACAACAGCTGATGTAGCAAGATTTTACCTTTGCTATTACTCTTTTTCAGATATACTTAATCCAGTTGTAACAGATGACAGGTGTTAATGTTGTGCAGGAAGCTCACTTATTATGTTTTTTAAGAGGGTTGGAACTTAAATAGAGGCAACTATTTATTCACAACCGATACAAAAGAGTTACATGTGCATTGCCTATCGAATCGCTGAAACAGTTCCGAAGCGAATGCCACGAAGTGGTTCCTTCATCTTCGGAATCAAATCAAAGTCACAAGGACTTCAGTCCGGGGAGTATGGTGGATGGTACAGTATTTCCCAGTCCTATCGACCGAACAGGGCAGCCACTGCTTGCGCTGTATGCGTCCGCGCATTGTCGTGCAAAATGATGGGTGGGTTGCACAGAAAGTGTCGCCGCTTCTTTCGCAAAGCTGGTCGCAGATGATGCTCCAAAAACGAACAGTAATACGACTTTAGTCCTTATGACTTTGATTTGATTCCGAAATTGAAGGAACGAATTCGTGGTATTCGCTTCAGAACTGTTCCAGAGATTCGACAGGCAGTAGACCGCTCCATGCGGACATCAACAGAACAGGCTCTGCTAATGATATACTACGCCTTCCACATCGTTGGCAACTACTTTGAAGGACAGTAACAGGTGCGAACATGTAATTCTTTTGTATCGGTTGTGAATAAATAGTTGCCACTATTTAAGAATTTAGTATTCTGTCACGTTGTTGATGAATTTTATGTTTTGGCATTAGTTCCTCTATGTAGCAGTCAGATTCAAATTTGCCAGACAACACAAACAAGTACACATTTCTTGGAGCACCTGCAAACTATTCAAAGATCAGCGCTGATTCAGTTCGACCATTATCTACTTCGCATGACACTGGGTATAGTATTGCAACAGTAAATTAATAGTATATGTGTTTCCTGCACCTAACAAAAACGATAATAGCCCATTCCTCTTTTGTGAAGCTCTCTGGCACGATTTTAACTTCCTTTATTTTAGGGTTTGATTATATGGAGAGTGATTATTTCAGTTATTACGTAAGCTATTGTATTTCTGCACAAAATTTAAATATTTAATATTTTGCTATACTTATCTGTGCTGTACTTACCTGATGAAATTTGATAAACTTGACTACATGTAAGTTCACTCCCACTTACACTAAATGAAACAATTATAACAGATCCCTCCCTTAGCTTTAAGGCCTCTACTAGCGTAAATCGTCTTTCCAGGGAGTGGCTGACACCCTTTTGTAAGCAACATGAGTCACCACTCCTCTGGAAGAGATGAAGGAATGTACAGGGTGACAAACAGTCAAGGAGCATTTAAGGATTTAGTTTAAAAAAATTATTTCAAAGACTTTAGTCAAATCTTTATAAGTTTTCTCCCAGAGCAACTTCCGCTGTGCTTACGTGACACAAGTTTCCTGTCTTTCAGAACGAGGCAGTTCTGTCCAATTACAGGTGCTTTAAGGCCTCTATTAGGGTAAATCGTCTTTCCAGGGAGTGGTTGACACCCTTTTGTAAGCAACATGAGTCATCACTCCTCTGGAAGAGAGGAAGGGATGTGCAGGGTGGCAACCAGTCAAGGAGTATTTAGGGATTTAGTTTTAAAAAATTATTTCAAAGACCTCAGTCAAATCTTTATAAGTTTTCTCCCAGAGCTACTTGCGCTGTGCTTACGTGACACAAGTTGCCTGTCTTTCAGAACGAGGCAGTTCTGTCCAGTTACAGGTGCTTTAAGGCCTCTATTAGGGTAAATCGTCTTTCCAGGGAGTGGTTGACACCCTTTTGTAAGCAACATGAGTCATCACTCCTCTGGAAGAGAGGATGGGATGTACAGGGTGGCAACCAGTCAAGGAGTATTTAGGGATTTACTTTAAAAAAATTATTTCAAAGACCTCAGTCAAATCTTTATAAGTTTTCTCCCAGAGCAACTTCCGCTGTGCTTACGTGACACAAGTTACCTGTGTTTCAGAACGAGGCAGTTCTGTCCAGCTACAGGTGCTGAAAAGCGACGCCCATGATCCCTCTGCTGAAATTGCTAGCTAATTCACGCAATAAGTTTCAGCCAACAATGAACGTGGGATACAGATCACGTGTGTGGACGCTGGAGGATTCTGCAGTGCAGAAGACCGCTGCATTTCTCTCTTTTTTCTGACCCAGGCCCCGAGCAGAAAAGACGTCTTTCTTTGGAGACAGAGCCTCTGGCTCTGTGCCCCGCGGCCGGCTGTCAACATATGAACCGCCTCCCCTTCCATTTCTCATTCATTTTGTTGTTCGTTCTCCTAGACTGGCGTACACCTGGTAACTACCACCCTAGGGGCGCCCCTTGTATCCCATACATTGAAATATATTCTCTCTCTTTGGCCAAATTTCCTATTTTGTCATTTAACGTCCACCCTGGATGTTAACTGACAAGTCCAGACTCTCGCTTTGCTTACGCAGCACGTATCATTCGCAAAAGCTCTATGGGTGAAAATCTCTCATATACACACATCAAAAAAGTTTTGCATCACACAGGTTCCCAGAACTCCTGAAGATAGACGTTGACTGTGGAATTTGTATCACACACACAGTCCCTTTGACTGTTAGAGATGTCACTAAACCCGCCCATGGGTGCATGAGCAGCGCCTATTAGACGGAGAGGGTCCGACAGCCGATCCGTCCCAGTCATTCCACCAGGAAGGAGGTACACGGCTCGTGTTGTCTGTAGTTCAACCGTGCCTAGACAGTCAATACCGCGGTTCGATAGCGTCCACATTGTTACTTTGTGCCAGGAAGGGCTCTCAACAAGGGAAGTGTCCAGGCGTCTCGGAGTGAACCAAAGCAATGTTGTTCGGACATGGAGGAGATACAGAGAGATGACTTGCTTCGCTCAGGCTGCCCAAGGGCTACTACTGCAGTGGATGACCGCTACCTGCGGATTATGGCTCAGAGGAACCCTGACAGCAATGTCACCATGATGAATAATGTTTTTCATGCAGCCTAGGACGTCGTGTTACGACTTAAACCGCGCGCAATAGGCTGCATGCTGCGCAACTTCACTCCCGACGTCCATGGCGAGGTCCATCTTTGCAACCACGACACCATGCAGTGGGATACAGATGGGTCCAACAACATGCCGAATGGACCACTCAGGATTGGCATCACG
The DNA here is from genome assembly GCF_021461385.2 of Schistocerca piceifrons. Classification (NCBI taxonomy): domain Eukaryota; kingdom Metazoa; phylum Arthropoda; class Insecta; order Orthoptera; family Acrididae; genus Schistocerca; species Schistocerca piceifrons. Next base: position 608,589,229 of record NC_060138.1, read on the forward strand.
TTCTCTTCACCAATGAGTGTCACATATGCCTTCAACTAGACAATCGTCGGAGACGTGTTTGCAGGCAACCCGGTCAGGCTGAACGCCTTAAACACACTGTCCAGCGAGTGCACCAAGGTGGAGGTTCCCTGCTGTCTTGGGGTGGCATTATGTGTGGCCGACGTATGCCGCTGGTGGTCATCGAAGGCACCGAAACGCCTGTACTATACGTGAATGCCATCCTCCGACCGATAGTGCAACCATATTGGCGAGGCATTCGTCTTCATGGACGAAAATTCGCGCCCCCATCGTGTACATCCTGTGAATGACTTTCTTCGGGATAATGACATCGCTCGACTAGAGTGGCCAGCATGTTCTCCAGACATGAGCCCTATCGAACATGCCTGGGACAGATTGAAAAGGGCTGCTTATGGATGAAGTGACCCACCGACCACTCTGAGGCATCTACGACGAGCCTGCCGTTGTGACCGAGCGGTTCTAGGCACTTCAGTCCGAAACCGCGCTGCATCTACGGTCGCAGATTCGAATCCTGCCTCGGGCATGGATGTGTGTGATGTCCTTAGGTTTGTTAGGTTTAAGTAGTTCTAAGCCTCCGATGTTAAGTCCCATAGTGCTCAGAGCCATTTGAACCATCTATGCCGAATCGCCGTTGAGGAGTGGGACAATCTGGACCAGCAGTACCTTGATGAACTTGTGGATAGTATGCCACGACGAATACAGGCATGTATCAACGCAAGAGGACGTGCTACTGGGTATTAGAGGTACCGGTGTGCACAGCAATCTGGACCACCATCTCTGAAGGTCTCGCTGTATGGTGGTACAACATGCAAAATGTGGTTTTCATTAGCAAATAAAAAGGGGTGAAAATGATGTTTATGTTGATCTCGGTTCCAATTTTCTGTACAGGTTTCGGAACTCGCGGAACTGAGGTGATGCAAAACTTTTTTTGATGCATATATAGCTTAGCATTTGTGCAGTCAACTGGCACTAGCTTCAGTAGAAAAAGGAATTATATTATTTGTGATACTTACGCATTACGCAATCCAATTAAATAGTAGTGTTCATTTTATTTTGAAATTTATTTTCCCTTCTACACATATCGAGCTAACCACCACGAGCAGCAGACAGAGAGATACTGGACGCCACTACGCTTCTGGAAGTGGAAAGTGGAAAGCAAGAGATGAAAAGGAGAGAACGACACATGCTGTTATATCTAAAACACGTAAAAAGTCTGAATTTTTTAATGTTCAGAATAATTTTGCCGAATATACAGAAAATGAAGTACAATAAACAAAAGCTGTTGTTGATTATGAGGATGACAGTTATACTACAGAAGATTCATCAGGATACGCAACTTTTTCCGGTGTAGTTAAGTTTTCCACAAGTGATACAGCAATTGAACGGACGGCAAGTCTTCCCAGTCCAGCCATATCGTCTCCAAGCCAAACTGAATTGAAAAGCATAGGAAGTCCTATCGGCCCAGTGACCTCACCTTCAAGACAAAGAGAAGTGAGAAAGATGTTACAGGCTTCTGATGTTGCTGCATCTTGTACAAGTGGAACACAAAGTGAAAGTAAAATGTATTTTAACCGAATTGGTGAGTGGCCAAACAGATTGACAGAGATTATTGGATTATGAAAGGAAGTACCGAAGTTCGGCATATGAACAGTAGCTTTTTGTCTACAATGAAAATATATGAGAAGGAAAATAAGGCAAGATTCTGTAGAAAGTCATTTTTCAAGTATAAACTTAAATTAACGAATAAAACTTACATGAGATATTGGTTGTGCTATTCAGAACGCAAAGGGCGACTGTTCTGTTTTGTTTGCAAAGTGCCAGATTCTGACGGCTCGCCATGGTTTACGAAAGACCGATAGATGACTGGAAGAACGCAAATATTTTGCTGAAGAGACATGAAGAAAGCAGTTCGCATAGAAAAGCGATAATTCCCCTATTACTTCCAAAAACAACTATTCACATGTCGATTCTCAACTTGTAAGCCAAATTGAGAGCGAACAAAAGTATTGGCGAACACTCTTAGAACGAAGTGTTGCAGTTGTAAGTATTTTAGCCGAACCAGGGCTAGCGTTTCAAGGTAATGATGAAATTATTGGTTCACCCCATAATGCAAATTATTTAGGGTTATTGGAATTACTAGCCAAATTTGATGTTTTTCTGACCCAACATATACGTATTCATGCAAATAAAGGAAAGGGATATACGTCATATTTGGCAAAAACAACGTACGAGAAATTTATCCGTCTAATTGCATCAGCCGTCCGCAGCTCGCGTTAGTGTTCTCGCTTCCCGCGCACGGGATCCCGGGTTCGATTCCCGGCGGGGTCAGGAATTTTTCCTGCCTCGAGACGACTGGATGTTGTTGTGTCGTCTTCATCATTATTATTCATCCTCCATTACGGTCAGAGGAAGGCAATGGCAAACCACCTCCACTAGGACCTTGCCTAGTACGGCGGTACGGGTCTCCCGCATCGTCCCCTAAGCTAGTCTGAGTAGCGGACATCATCATTATCAATTGCATCAGCCATACTGGAACATATTATTTGCGAAATTAAGGAACTCAAATACTATTCACTTTAATTGGATTCTACTCCTGATGTATCTCATGTAGATCAACTGACTCTGATAGTGCGCAATGTCCTACCATCCGAACCAGTGGAAAGATTTGTTAAGTGTTTGGATATGGAAGGTCATACTGCTGGGATATGGAAGGTCATACTGCTGAACAACTCTTTTTTAACAGAGAATGGCTTTAATATCAAAGATTGTCGTGGGCAAAGCTATGGCAATGCCAGTAATATGAGTGGCAAGCACACCGGCTTAGAAGCACGAACTAGAGTATGCTTTAATATATTCCCTGTTTTTCACATTCGCCAAATTTGGTCACCAAGTATGCTGCAGAATATTGTACAGAAGCATCCATTTTCTTCGATTTTCTTGAAAGCTTCTATCCATTTTTTCCCGTTTCTACCTATCGATGGGGCCTTCTTTTGATAGCACTGAAAAATGATAGTACTAAAATTCCACTTCTGAAAAGGTTATCGGACACTAGGTGGTCGGCCAGAGCTGGTGCTAACAAAGGAGCTTTTATTTGGTTTTCATACGTCAAACAAGTTTTGAATGAGATATCTACTAATATGCCGCAATCAGGCTTACGGACTGGTTTTGAAAATGAGTAAGTTGGAAACATGAATGATGTGTGTCACATGGAACAGAATCCTAGAACGCTTGCAAGCGACTAACGTTTCGCTGCAGTCGTCTGATCAAGATCTAAGGATCGGATATGCACTTTATAAATTCTTACATTGATACATCCAAGTAATGAGATTCACATTTTCAGAAATTGAGCCAAAAGCCAAATTCTTGGCTAGCTGTGAAGAATATCCGCAACAAACTTCAAGACGGCACAAGCGAAATACAAAGTACGACCATTTTAGTGGGTCAACTACACTCGATGAAGATGTAGAAAATCAAACACCTGGGGAACATTTTGAATTTCAGGTTTTTAATGTGATAATTGATAATGTACTGGCTGCATTAACTAAACACATGAAAAAATACTATCACCTGACTAGCGGTTTTGGAATATTACAGGACATTAAATTTCTTACAGCCAAAGAGATCTTGAAAAGAACTCCAAATATGGCGAATGCTTACCCACATGATTTAGAAGAGTCGCTAGGCGACGGACTGGTACAGTTTGCTGAGCTGCTGAAAACGGCTGCCATTGACAGAAAAAAGAACGAAGGTTTGGAACTACAAATTTTTGATGGAAACTTCGTTAGGACCGTGTTTTCCAAATCTAGTAATAGCCTTACGCATGTACACTCTTTCACATAAAACTCGACCGGTGGCCGGTCGCTACAGAGGCTAAGTCCGCGCCGATCGCGACATGGGACAAATAAACTGGCCAACTCGCTAATTCTTTAAGTCCGGCTATCTGCACAATCTGGCAACACTGTAGACTGCGGCACTACCTGGAGGAAAACTTGTCCCATGATAGAGAAACCGTAGGTTGATTACGCCTGTGGTCTAGCGGTAGCGTGCGTTTTTGCTGTTTGTAATGTTAGCGGATCGAGAGCAGCTGGCATGAAATATTTTTATAGCCTCTTCCGTCTGAATGCCGAAGACGTGAATGTAATGGTAGCGCAGATTCAATCTATTTCGCTTTCTGACACACCGATATCAAAATTTTATTCAGTAACCATTTTGCAGCAGATTTCCTGCAGACGGTCCTCCTCTGGACGCCGTATGCGGCAAAGCTCCGGGATCCACTTGCTGGCTACCGGCAGCGGCCATAGCGACAGCAGTGGGGCTGCACTCACCCGTTCTTTATCGAAAGCGCCTGCTACCGCTCATCGCTTTTGATGATTTAAAACGCATTATTATTAAATGTTACTGCACAGAAAATTTCTACGATTTCCATTCACGCTCAAAAGCAACGGAGACAGACACCGTGATTAGTAGGCGGGTATCATGTTACATTAATCGGCAAGAGTTGAGTATGGCTCGAACTACAATCGACGAATTTATAAATGCTTCATACCTCGTTTCTTTTCCTTTCAAAGTCAATTATTTGTGCAACTTTTGGCCAATGTTCGGATGTTTTCGTCAAGCCAGAGTGAGCGTCTGTGGTGTACAGAGTATTACAGTTCTTGTTTCATTCCTTATGGTAAGTCTATGGCATAAACTGTGTGAATACCTTGCAATGCATGCTCTGTGGCAGTGCAGGAACACTGCACGTTTGGAGTTCCATGTATGGATTCATGAAGTATTTAACGTTGATCGGAAGTGATAGTTAAGGTCATCAGATTTAAATCAGAAAAATTTATTGTTTTGGAGGTTTCAGAGAACGGAAAGGAATTGCTAACGCCAGTGTCAGAAAACGTCTACAGTTGAATGCTATTGCAAAGATTTAGAAGTGAGGAACTATATTAATCAACATGTGCACTTCATAAACAACCTCCTGACATGTTAGACCTATATGAGGAACAAAGCTAAAATTTATATCGTTGACAGTCGGTTTGAATCTTTTCAGGATCTGTTTTACAGTAAAGCACCTCGGCATTTGCAAAGCAGACATCCATGATATTAACATAATTTACTAAGTCGAAATCGGACGAAGATTGATGTTTAAAGCCATTCTTCAGATTTCGTATAAGGAATTTTTACTAACAGTTTGCAACTCCATTAATTAAAATGGAAAATGAAAGGTCGTATTCAGTGGCTTCCAACGAGATTGGAACTACTACGTCATATAGTAGGCACCGCAACGCACAAGGGAACCTCTGAGCTAACGACACACTGGTGGCAACAGGCGGACTATAGCCTCAAAATGCAACCTTAAACACACAAACAGGTGTTACTTATGTGAAGAACGCCGTTCTTGGAGTCCAGAAATTAAATATACTTGCTAAGAGTCTCATCTTACAGTGGATTATATCGTTTGAGTCTTCGGTGTGGAAAACGAATGTCAAGTGAATTTAGCGAGGTAATGCCGGCCTACACCCGGAAGTAAACGCACTATCACAGTGTTGACAAATACTTGCTACGACGCTGCCAGTTCTCGGCTCTCTTACGAGGCAGCTCTTCAGCGAAATGCTTGTCGTGATTGTCCGAGACGGTTCTTCAGAGTGGAGACGCACGCGCACGTTTGGTTTTTATGCAGTGTTCTCCTCTGATAGTTTCTGACGTCGCCTTGTGGGCTATGTATACATTTGAGACATTCAATTATCATTAATCCAGAATGATACAAGTTTCAGCTTCCGGCGTGGAAGAAGGCTGTTGACGCCGACATTATATCATTTCAACGTAGGGAAAGCAAAACGGATGATTCAGTGTTTCTCACTCAGCATAAAGTAAGTGAGATAATTTTTCGTAACGTTCATAATCATCTAAAAATACTAACGAAGTAAAAATACATCGGAAGCTTATTTGAATTGAATATAATGTGAGATATCAAACGCTTTGCACCTCGACGTCACATGTGTTCACGTGCAGCATACATATAGAATGTCACGATTACCACGAGAATGAAGAAATATGTTGGTAAGGATGGAAGCAAGAAGAGACGCAGTCAACAAAAATTCGATTCCTCATGGCATTCATTTCATTTGAGATGTAAGAAGAGGTAAAGCGGGATATTACTTTCGTTAACACGAAAGATATGCCGCACATATTGATAACGAGGAAGTCTGCGTCTTCATACGTTTCCTCCTTGAAATCTGTATGCTCTGTTATATACTAAGTAGCCTGATCATTGTTTCATTAATGTTACTCTCTTGTTTGACCCCGTAACGATGAACAGATTCCAAATGCATGTCTATGCATGAAAGTAGTTGTTCGAACCCTTCCTGCGTTGTCTTTTGTGTTTTTTGCTTGGAATTACTGAAGCAGACCCTTCTTTCATAGCTACTCTTTATGTGCATCGATACTAAATAGGGATGTGAAAACTCTTGAAAGTGAGAGAATGACAATAATAATCGCAACAAGAACAAGCAAATAATGAATGAAGTTTATTGCAATGCGCAATGAGAATGGCTGTTAATATAAAAATCTATAAAAATAGGTTGATCTTTGAGTTGGCACAATGCAGATATATTCTTAGCATTTTGTTACTGAATTTAGTTCTGGATGTTTGCAGAGAAAAAGGGAAAGTCGGTACTTCTCCCTAGTGTAATAGAATGTGAACGAGCAACTACCCTTTCCTTAGAATACGACTCAAGCAGGTCCCCAAGTAACTACCAAGGGACTGCTGCATTCTGTTCCCTCGACATTGCTCTGATGACAGTTAATGCAGATAGTTCCGATTATGAAATACAAAACGTTGCAGGTTAGGTCCTAGGGTCGTAATATTAAATTTGCGATGTAGATGGCACATGAACTTGATACGACTATCCAGATTACTCGTCAATATAATAAAAAGACAATATTTTGGGAATTGAGCATGGTCCTTCGGCACCAGCCCTGAAAGAGAGTGAATGACCACAGGCATGCCAAACCCTTTCAAAACGTCTTCCAAGTACCAAAAACAGTAGCAATATGAGTAAGGCATTGGACAGATCAGATAGGCCTCACAGCTATCCACAGCCTGTTTCTGTCAGCCCCGGTGAAGCTGCGCTGCTAGACACCAACCCGATAGCACATTACACCGCTGAAATCTACCAATAAATGTGTACTTATACTCATCAGCTTCAGTGAAATTTGTTATACATCACTAAGATATAGCTGCCATAGTTAATACATCAATAATAACCTCGTTTATTGCTTCAGTGACTGTTACCGTCTTGTTTGACACCGAGATGATGTAAACAACACAAATTCGGGTCCTTGACAGATAATTATAGTCTCTTCGGGGACTTAGTCTTGTTTTGTTGTTGTTGTAAATTGGCATTAGCGAAGAATACTATTGTCGCAAATCCTGAGAGGTTTTCTAAACACACATAACACGGAGGGTTAAGAATAGTCTCTCAATTTTGACCTTTAGAATAGTAGTTGCCGCGCGGTGTGGCCGCGCGCTCTGGTGCGACGTGTCACAGATTTCACGGCCGCTTCTGCCGGAAGTTCGAGTCCTCCCCTGGGCATGGATGTGTGTGTGTTGTCCTTCGAATAAGTTAGTTTAAGTTAGTGTAAGTAGTTTCTACATCTAGGGACTGATGACCCTAGCAGTTTGGTCCCTTAGGCATTAGAACTTAAAAAAGAGCACTGGCGGAAGGAATCGATAAGATTAAGCTTCTGCAGAAAAACTGGAACTAGTGAAAAAAACAGCTATTTGAGTACTTTACTGCAGCAGTGCCTTGATCGCACAGTAGTAAATACTGCCCTTACCATAATTGTAGCTGACGTATACAGCTCCCAACGTGAAACATGAAGAGTACGACCACCTTTTGCATGAAGCGACCATTTTGAACTGAAATACGTTTCCTAATTCAAAACCACTCCTTCTGTGATAATTAGTGACAATATTTGATCGAGATGACAAGAAAATATTAAATGGATGTAGCAGATACAATGTAGTCCCACAACCGCAAATCATTCTCATACCAACACAGTTGTCAAGAGAGGCGTACGACGTTGTGAGTCCTTGACTACGTTAGTGGCAAAAAGATTCCGTTTCCTTAGCAGGAATTCTTCACGAACGGATGTGGATACAATGCAGTCAGAATGACAGATATGGCGGTATGCTTACAAGTCTAAAAAGAGCAGAAAACCTAGTTGTTAACCCTTTGACTAATATTCCCACGTCTGTGACTCGTATCATGGTTAAAGCCCATGTATTACCACTGTTCGTGCTTACCTACATCATCAAATAACAGCAGAAACGGAGAGAAATACTTTCGGAGTATACGCCTTGATGTCTGAATTCATTTTTGGATGTAGCAGGTTTTCTTTTTCAATAAAGCTATTGTTTCTATTTCCAGACAGCATTTCGTATCCTTCTTACTTCTGGCGCAGCAGTTATTTTGCTGCCCACGTTGGAAACCACGCCTAAGACTACCATCGTCTCATTTCCTGACCTAATACCCTCTGCATAGCCTTACTTAATTTTACTGCTGCTCATTACCCTTTTATTAAAGGCTATACAACCACGGAAAGAGAAATAACATCTACATGTAATGTTTACCGAGATAATTGTGCTTATAAAAGCGCTCAGAACCTCTGAACGAGCCTTTCAATTTGCAGCACACACCAGACCGAATGAAAGAAATTAATATTGAGAGGAGCAAGTTGACCATAGCGAGCGTGGGAAGGGTTTGATGTAGTGCCTTGAAGTTGGACCAGTTTCCGTCGAATTTAGTTCCTGATAGACCAAAATATGATCTTGATACAAAAGCATCAATGCACTCATATGGGAACTACTTTCAATGTGTAATTGAAAGAATACCTTGTCACGTTAGGTAGCGTTTCGCTTGCGGCCATCATTAATTTTAATTTCAGCCCATTCCTTGTTGACGCACTGAAATGTTTTCGAACTTTTCTCATTGTTTCCGGCCTGAGAGATTTCTTAAAGCGTTATATCGAGTGTTAGTCACACCGTAAGTTAGACACACATAAAGCTCTGACTTGCTTTAAAGCATCAAATCATTTGAGCAGCGATTCGAAAATACAGAAGACCACTTCTGAAGAAGGGCCTGCTGTCAGCAGGTCCTGGAATACAACACTGTGGGCAGTAACAATACCCATGTTTTACGTCATTCATTTCATGAATGCTTTCGAGTCTGGTAGTGTATGGGAAGGGTGTTTTTGTGATGATAAAGAGTCGGGTGACGCAGATTTCACTAGTTCCGTTGGATTTGAGAATGGGAATCAGTTTTTGGGTAGTCGAGTGATGTGATAATGGTCAAGACTGAGTGCTGTTTCTACATCACAATGGCTGCCGCAGCGTTCCTGTTTCGTCTACACAAATAGCACGTGACTGGGCACACTGCTCATCACGTCACATGCTGCGAGTGGCAGTGTCAAGAGGGCGCAGTGTTTTTTCAACATGTTACTCAAGTAATAAGTCAAATGGATTACATGAATGGGACAGAAACCTTCATTTACCTTTCATTGTCTATTTGTGGTCTGAACTAAATGAACAACAGTTTCTTAACAGTGATTCTTGACAAAGCATTTTAACGAAGTTTATATTTTTGTGTCAGATAACTGAAAAAAACATATTATTTTATTTTGTCAGTCTTTGTTTCTGCACTGAGCTGTAAATGGTTCTCTTTATAAAACGCGTGGTAATGTCACAAGGGCGACAGTCGCAATGCAGTCGCAGTGGAATCGAGAGAGTAGGGTGCGTGTGGTTGCACTGATTGAGCATGGCAACTACTCGGCATCAGAAGCTGGAGAAAAGTGTGGAGTACCGGCAAGAACAGCTAGACGCTCGTGGAAAGAATACCACGAAAGGGGCTGTATAGGGCGGAAAAGAGGAAGTGGCCGGCCCCGTGTGTCTACTGCAGCAGATGATCAAGGTGTTTTGGATAATTTACGTGCTAATCCATTCCTCAGTTGCCGTGGCCTGAAAGAGATATCTAAGTTTCCCGGCACCGGAAACACTGTTGCGAGGACACTGAAAGACGCCCGATTATATTGTCGGAGAGCTGCTGCAAAGCAGCCATTGACCGACTATCAGAGGATTGACTGCATGACTTTTACAGCACAATATATCAACTTTGACTGGAGTAGAGTCATCTTTTCGGATGATAAAATATTTTCTTCCTTTAGCGACGCCTCTGTTCAGGAGACACACTAAATTTTCTCCATAAATTTATTAGTTTATGCTGTTAGTGACTTTACATTTGTAGTAGGCACAAAATAATAAATATAAACAGTTCCCTATATCATGATTTTAGAAGTTCATCCATCATCTGATAAGTGAATATGACCCCTGAATTTGTGAATATTTGCATTAACAGGCAAATGTTTTTTGCGTTTGGTATACCGCCCACGAGGACAACGCTTCCAACCAATGTATCTTAACGAAAGACAAAGAACTGGACGGTTCTCTGTAACTGTATGGAGCTGTATTTCGGCTCATGAGGCAGGTCCACTCTGGAGAACAGAGGGAATTCTCAACGGGGAGGCCTACATTAACATACTGAATTCCATTATGAAACCGAGTGCTGAAATGCCCTACCCAGTCTGTGAAATATATCTTCTGCAGGTATGAACAGTGGACGTGTGGAACAATTAAGAGTATTTCCGGTTTTTCCTACGATTTATTCATTACTTTGATAAGCTCTACTTCTTATCGAAGGGTCTACTCTACTTTGTAAGTTGCATAATTTTGATTTCTCCAACTTGCTTTGATATTTATGGCCTGAAATACATCTTTCCTGGGCATCATCTTAGTTTCTTCATTAGTGCCTCGTTCCATAAATGTATGTGGAAGGAAGACGCCGTGTATAAATAACTGATGTATATAAATTTCATTTTCCTACTTTCCTTTTCTCTTCTTAGGCTTCTCTCCACAGTTACTTCTTATACGACTCTGCGATTCGTTTCTATCTCCTTCTACCTTGTTTTGGTCATTTTCCACTACATTCAGTATCCTGTTACCTGTAGGCGGACCATACTTCATTTTTTCAGATCCCATCTTTCACTTACAAAGAAAAGAGTACTCCACATAATCCATTTTGCAGTGTGTTTCTATATTTCTGTGACTTGTATGTTTACTTGAAAGAACATTATTCGTAAACATAAATGGTTTGCTAGCGCTGTTCTTAGTTTTACTTTTGTTAAGCATCTATTTCTCTCTCATTCTGGTCCTGACGTGGCTGAAGTGCTATACTTGTAATGGCATCAGTTTTTATTGCTGTGTTCATATGTTTATTACTTTTTCTCATTGCCATGACCATTTGTTGTTGTTCTTAAATTCCAGTGTTATTATTTTCTCGATTTTCGGAAATATAGATCGGTTTATTGGAGCAGGCCTCTTCGGGAACAAAGTAAGAACAACCAAATCAATTACAGGTTTGTATGTTCTGCTAGTTAAAAGAGAATAAATGAACCGACAAAGAAATAATTCCTTCATTTATTTAGGAATGGTTCGAAATACCTGCAAACTGTTGTTCATTTTGTATCTAAATATGGAACTATTACGAAATTGTTAACAAATGTGATGCAGCGTATCTTTTCACAATTGAATTCAACTGTTAATGTTAACTGTTCCTTTGTTTGTATTCCTTCTGTAATACATATACACACGGTGTTAAGGAAAGTGGTATTCCAAACTTTGCGAGTGGGTAGTATGGACTAAAACAAGACAAAGTGCATATCGTAAGAGCTACACGCACTTCTTCAGTACAAGAGAAGTGTTTTAAGTGAACAACAGATGTGGTTCACAGTGGTAAAAGTGAAGAAATGCTCACTGCTCTTAAGACATTCATTTCAAACTCATTGCTTTTGTTTACTGGATATGTTTGTCTTGTTTCTGTCCATCCTATCAGCTGTCGAAATATGGACTACTTGTTTTTAATACCCTATATTCGAAGCAGATATGTAGACAAAGGACATCCTCGCTTACTCATTTCCAGACGTTATATTTCTATTTTATTCCATTTGTATTGATTATTGGGTTGTAATGTATTCAAAAATTGGAGCTAATCAACTCAATCCCGGCCAGTTTTTATAATAGTAAAATTATACACCTTCCATTTCGAACCATTCCTAAATAAATGAAGGAATTATTTCTTTGTCGGTTCATTTATTCTCTTTTAACTAGCAGAACATACAAACCTGTAATTGATTTGGTTGTTCTTACTTTGTTCCCGAAGAGGCCTGCTCCAATAAACCGATCTATATTTCCTTTTATTAAAATTGTACGATATTCGTACGTTTCTTGGAGGCATGCTGTAGTTTTCACTATTGACTGCCTTGGCTGATTTTTCTTTTAAAGTTAAGCATAAGATAAAACATACATTACAATCATGATCCATAACATATCCCCCAGGGTATACACTTTTTTCCTCCAGGTCACTTCTCGTAACTTAGAATATAATTGTGCATTAATGTCCACATGTAAAATTAAAATGTGTTCAGCGTTTTCGTAAGTGTATTTCCTCACTTCCTGGCATTGGTGAATGATAACACAACTGTTAAACAGAAGAGGCGAGGACTGTATCACCTAATCCCATTGCGTTCGCGCTCGTTTCTGCCAGCCACAGTGACATGTGAAGTGCGTGGTGACGGGGCTAGGAATCAGTGTGTGAACGTACTGGTGACGTAGTATGAGGTTTCTGGTGTCTCAACCTTTCTGTCAGGAAACGTCGTCCTCGAAAAGTGGACAGGATGGTTTTCTCGTCCTTTGAAATTGTCAGATAGCCGCATCAGCACATTTCCAGGATAGTACACAGTTGTTCATGGATTCGAGATTTGTTTCTCGTATATCTTTTCCTTTATTCCTCCTTTACATTCAGTTTTGATATCAGCTGGCAACTGCCCGAATTGCCTTGATTAAAAATTATATGACAAAGAAACAATTGCTTCATGTTTAATATCCCGTAGGTGCATGCAAATATATGAATTGGGTTACGATATACAGATTTTATGATATTAGTCAAAACAGCAACGTTGCATAAACGAATTGTTCTTGCTAATGAGCATTACATAAGGATACGTACACGTAGTGGTATTTAGTTCTCACTAATATGAAGGGAAGACTATTTTTATTAACATTCCTGAAATCAGCTGTTTACCTCAACTGTAGGCGTTTACTCCGAGCGCGGGGCCGCGTAGACACGAGGTGTGAACAGGCGACGTCACCGGCCACGGTCGCCTTCGGTTAATGCAACACATTGAATGAACGAGCACGTGTAAAGTCCGTAGAGAATATCTCGCCATAAAACAGATTTGTTTCTTCTATATATCTTTGTCAGTGGAAAGATAGAAAAAAGAATTCCATAGTGAAGCCTAGCAGTCGTTTTAAATAAGCGAAGCAGATTAGCTTTACAACCATGCAACAGAGTCTAACAGTTCAACATACTGCCGCACTGTATTGAACAACTTACACCCCACCTCATCATTACCAAAGCATAGGAGGCGGTATATTCCGAAAGAAGGCCCACCTGCGTGTTACAACTGGCGCCTTAAACTGTATTACCATTCACCCTGTATTCTGATCTCCGTCCCAGCACCCTCCCCTTGTCAATGTAGGTTTTTGTCAACATCTGTCAGAAAAGTATTTTGGAATGTGGAATCCTCCGAATAATTTATAAACCTGTAACTTAGACTACACAGCCTTTGCAGTTGTCGAATTTTTTCACAGTATGGAAATTAAGTATTCATAGTATTAGAAGTATTGAAATTTCTAAGTTAATGGATGATCATTTCTTTACAGGACCATAGCCCGATTCATGACAGCAGAGCCGTCGAGAACTGGTTCTAAGGTCAGCAGAGAATAAAACTTCTTCCTTTCGTGCCAAAATCACCAGACCTCAACCCCATTGAAAATATGTGGGGGGGACATTACGAGGTCGTTATCACCTGGGTCGAGGAATTCAGAAACTCTGTGGGAAAATATAGAGAATACATGGTGGGAGATAAACGATCATCACAATCTCTCGAGGAGTTTAGCCTTATCACTTCCCAGACGCCTTCGAGCAGTTATAGAAAACGAGGGAGGATGGGTAGTGTACTGAAAGAAAAATAAAGGTCAAACCAGTTGCGAGGTCTTAAAGTGTTCCGGAAACCTAATAAAGCTAAATGGTCCTTGTGTATTCTCATTAAATGTGTCACTGCGTGATTCTTACACATAGCAACTACTAATTAAATTCTTTACTCAAAGAAATAAATAAACAAATGTATGTGATACGTATAAAAGTTTGATTTTGTAGTATTAACCCCAAATTTGGTACACTGTTAATTACCCGACAGTGTTTAAAGAAAACGCGTAAGTAACCGGAATCGTAACTGTACCTGCATAATAACTCCTTCTCCGTTCTGTAAGCTGTTTCTTTTCATTCTGTCTTACTTTCATCTCTCAAAACATAATAACGGCATTACCAGTAACATACAGGATTAAATTGCCTAACAGCTGATCTTGTAACAGCACATATAAAGATATTTCTACTTCCTATGGTCTCTTACGAAGATAACCTTTTTCTCACCCACGAGAAGGAATGAAGGATAGCCCACACAGCTTGATTCATAACGTCAGAGCAACACACTATCACTCTTATTACCATTGGCCAAAGCAATTATCGTATCTCCACGCGGACAAGTATTAGAAATATTCTGTAACTTCTTCAATCACTGTCTGATCCCAGAAACACCTCTCACTTATTGATGTGCCTCGATGTTAACTAAGTCTCGCGTGGTTGGAAAGTTGGCGCGGTCGCGATTCTGAAATTTACGTTGCCCTCATATTCGGGCACGGCACGTTATTGCAACAGAAAAAAAACTCCACAAGTTACTTAGACTGATTTCCTAATTATATCTCGGCACCATTAAATAATATACCATCCAAAACCTCCCCTCCAAAAGATACATAAATACACACACAGAACTTTTCAGAATACTTACAGTTCGTGTATAGTGTGCATAGCATGGCTACACGAATTACTATTATGCTGTTTCCCCTTTATTTAAGTCAGGAAAGCGATCTCACTGATTCCCACGCATCTTTCAAGTCCCGTTGTTCTAAAAATCAGCTTCTCACGTAAATTTCTACTGACTCATTTCACAAAAGGTGAATTCTTATTCTTTCATATTAAAGTAGCAACCTTGCCTTTATCCATGAACTTCAGAAACTCGTCAAATTACAAACTGAAACACATGCAAGCTACAAATGGCTTCTTTGAAAACCAATTCTTTCAGATCAAAATTGAGAGCATTACTTTCTACCATGAATTTCTGTTAACATTAGTTAAAGCCACGAGATAATATTTTCCTGCACTTCCAGATCAGATTTTTAAACAAACTGACAAAAATCGTGAATTTAAATTGACCATTACTAAAAAGAATTATGGTAAATCAACACATTCCTACTTACAAACTAATGGTTCCTAGCACTCAGTCATCCACACTTCATCATTTTCTTCTTCAGCCCCATGTGGTGAGTGCCAAGTCTTTAGGCTATAAAAGTTCATCACATGCATCCTGTTTGTGTCGTACCTGCTATACAATTGAATTCTAAGACTTTACTGTTCATCGAATTACTCAAACGAAATATCAAATTTCGTTAACTTTCAAGTTACTCTTCATGGTCGCGACATAGTATTCTCACATTCGCCAATCTTTTAACTGCCTATAAACAATTTGGTTCCCTCCAAAATATTTTATTAAATTAAATCTACCCTGAAAGAGAAGGTTTCTACGTAAGGCGGAACATTAAAGCCTTAACTCATTTCCTTTCCCTTTGCGGAGAGCATTTTGCTCCGCCACTTCCTCAGACCCCCCATGAACCATGGACCTTGCCGTAGGTGGGGAGGCTTGCGTGCCTCAGCGATACAGATAGCCGTACCGTAGGTGCAACCACAATGGAGGGGTATCTGTTGAGAGGCCAGACAAACGTGTGGTTCCTGAAGAGGGGCAGCAGCCTTTTCAGTAGTTGCAAGGGCAACAGTCTGGATGATTGACTGATCTGGCCTTGTAACAGTAACCAAAACGGCCTTGCTGTGCTGGTACTGCGAACGGCTGAAAGCAAGGGGAAACTACAGCCGTAATTTTTCCCGAGGGCATGCAGCTTTACTGTATGATTACATGATGATGGCGTCCTCTTGGGTAAAATATTCCGGAGGTAAAATAGTCCCCCATTCGGATCTCCGGGCGGGGACTACTCAAGAGGATGTCGTTATCAGGAGAAAGAAAACTGGCGTTCTACGGATCGGAGCGTGGAATGTCAGATCCCTTAATCGGGCAGGTAGGTTAAAAAATTTAAAAAGGGAAATGGATAGGTTGAAGTTAGATATAGTGGGAATTAGTGAAGTTCGGTGGCAGGAGGAACAAGACTTCTGGTCAGGTGACTACAGGGTTATAATCACAAAATCCAATAGGGGTAATGCAGGAGCAGGTTTAATAATGAATAGGAAAATAGGAATGCGGGTAAGCTACTACAAACAGCATAGTGAACGCATTATTGTGGCCAAGATAGATACGAAGCCCACACCTACTACAGTAGTACAAGTTTATATGCCAACTAGCTCTGCAGATGACGAAGAAATTGAAGAAATGTATGATGAAATAAAAGAAATTATTCAGATTGTGAAGGGAGACGAAAATTTAATAGTCATGGGTGACTGGAATTCGAGTGTAGGAAAAGGAAGAGAAGGAAACATAGTAGGTGAATATGGATTGGGGGACAGAAATGAAAGAGGAAGCCGCCTGGTAGAATTTTGCACAGAGCACAACATAATCATAACTAACACTTGGTTTAAGAATCATGAAAGAAGGTTGTATACATGGAAGAACCCTGGAGATACTAAAAGGTATCAGATAGATTATATAATGGTAAGACAGAGATTTAGGAACCAGGTTTTAAATTGTAAGACATTTCCAGGGGCAGATGTGGACTCTGACCACAATCTATTGGTTATGACCTGTAGATTAAAACTGAAGAAACTGCAAAAAGGTGGGAATTTAAGGAGATGGGACCTGGATAAACTAAAAGAACCAGAGGTTGTACAGAGATTCAGGGAGAGCATAAGGGAACAATTGACTGGAATGGGGGAAATAAATACAGTAGAAGAAGAATGGGTAGCTTTGAGGGATGAAGTAGTGAAGGCAGCAGAGGATCAAGTAGGTAAAAAGACGAGGGCTAGTAGAAATCCTTGGGTAACAGAAGAAATATTGAATTTAATTGATGAAAGGAGAAAATATAAAAATGCAGTAAGTGAAACAGGCAAAAAGGAATACAAACGTCTCAAAAATGAGATCGACAGGAAGTGCAAAATGGCTAAGCAGGGATGGCTAGAGGACAAATGTAAGGATGTAGAGGCCTATCTCACTAGGGGTAAGATAGATACCGCCTACAGGAAAATTAAAGAGACCTTTGGAGATAAGAGAACGACTTGTATGAATATCAAGAGCTCAGATGGAAACCCAGTTCTAAGCAAAGAAAGGAAAGCAGAAAGGTGGAAGGAGTATATAGAGGGTCTATACAAGGGCGATGTACTTGAGGACAATATTATGGAAATGGAAGAGGATGTAGATGAAGATGAAATGGGAGATACGATACTGCGTGAAGAGTTTGACAGAGCACTGAAAGACCTGAGTCGAAACAAGGCCCCCGGAGTAGACAATATTCCATTGGAACTACTGACGGCCGTGGGAGAGCCAGTCCTGACAAAACTCTACCATCTGGTGAGCAAGATGTATGAAACAGGCGAAATACCCTCAGACTTCAAGAAGAATATAATAATTCCAATCCCAAAGAAAGCAGATGTTGACAGATGTGAAAATTACCGAACTATCAGTTTAATAAGTCACAGCTGCAAAATACTAACACGAATTCTTTACAGACGAATCGAAAAACTAGTAGAAGCCAACCTCGGGGAAGATCAGTTTGGATTCCGTAGAAACACTGGAACACGTGAGGCAATACTGACCTTACGACTTATCTTAGAAGAAAGATTAAGAAAAGGCAAACCTACGTTTCTAGCATTTGTAGACTTACAGAAAGCTTTTGACAATGTTGACTGGAATACTCTCTTTCAAATTCTAAAGGTGGCAGGGGTAAAATACAGGGAGCGAAAGGCTATTTACAATTTGTACAGAAACCAGATAGCAGTTATAAGAGTCGAGGGACATGAAAGGGAAGCAGTGGTTGGGAAGGGAGTGAGACAGGGTTGTAGCCTCTCCCCGATGTTGTTCAATCTGTATATTGAGCAAGCAGTAAAGGAAACAAAAGAAAAATTCGGAGTAGGTATTAAAATTCATGGAGAAGAAATAAAAACTTTGAGGTTCGCCGATGGCATTGTAATTCTGTCAGAGACGGCAAAGGACTTGGAAGAGCAGTTGAATGGAATGGACAGTGTCTTGAAAGGAGGATATAAGATGAACATCAACAAAAGCAAAACAAGGATAATTGAATGTAGTCGAATTAAGTCGGGTGATGCTGAGGGAATTAGATTAGGAAATGAGGCACTTAAAGTAGTAAAGGAGTTTTGCTATTTGGGGAGCAAAATTACTGATGATGGTCGAAGTAGAGAGGATATAAAATGTAGGCTGGCAATGGCAAGGAAAGCGTTTCTAAAGAAGAGAAATTTGTTAACATCCAGTATTGAAAGTATTCGTATGGAGTGTAGCCATGTATGGAAGTGAAACATGGACGATAAATAGTTTGGACAAGAAGAGAATAGAAGCTTTCGAAATGTGGTGCTACAGAAGAATGCAGAAGATTAGATGGGTAGATCACATAACTAATGAGGAAGTATTGAATAGGATTGGGGAGAAGAGAAGTTTGTGGCACAACTTGACCAGAAGAAGGGATCGGTTGGTAGGACATGTTCTGAGGCATCAAGGGATCACCAATTTAGTATTGGAGGGCAGCGTGGAGGGTAAAAATCGTAGAGGGAGACCAAGAGATGAATACACTAAGCAGATTCAGAAGGATATAGGTTGCAGTAGGTACTGGGAGATGAAAAAGCTTGCACAGGATAGAGTAGCATGGAGAGCTGCATCAAACCAGTCTCAGGACTGAAGACCACAACAACAACAACAACTTCCTCAGACCATCGGGCTACTTCAGTCGTCCCCAGGCAAGTACCTTTCTCTTACCATGCTACCACTCTCTCTCGGCCTACGGCGAGGGTGGTGTGCATCCTGGCCAATCAAGGCTCCAGAATTTCAAGCATTTGAAACTCCTGGCTGTCTTCTCCCCAGCACACAATGAAATCTGCCCGCGCTTTTCAACTCAATGAGCTTAACGTAAGAATACAGACAAACCTAGGTCCCCGTCTCTCCAATGTCAGAGACAGACCTTTAGCTCAGAAAACTCTCATGTCGCTACATATCGATACGTCATTGCCTTCCCAGATTAGATTAGATTAGATTAGTTTTTCGTTCCATAGATCCGTTCTGAGGAGATCCTCGTGGATGTGAAACATGTCAATTTTTTTTAAGCTGAAATAACGATACTAAAAGTATGAATATATACATCATTTGTTTCTATTAAAATATTCGTCAATGGAGTAGAAGGAGTTGGCCACTAGTAAGTCTTTCAGTCTCCTTTTAAACTGATCTTTATTTGTAACTCAATTTTTTATGTTTACTGGCAAATTATTGAAGATGTGTGTTCCTGAGTAGTGGATCCCTTTTTGAACTAAAGTAAGTGCTTTTAAGTCCTTGTGCAGATCATTTTTTTTCCTGGTATTGTATGTATGAACTGAGCTGTTTGTTGGAAAAAGAGATATATTATTTAGGACAAATTTCATTAATGAGTAAATATACTGAGAGGTAGTAGTTAATATACCCAGTTCTTTGAAGAGGTTTCTACAGGACGTCCATGAATTTACTCCACAAATAATACGTATTATACGCTTTTGGACTCTGAAAACTTTTGTTTGACTTGAAGAGTTACCCCAAAATATTATACCATATGACATTATGGAATGAAAGTAGGCAAAGTATGCAAGCTTTTTCATTTTTATGTCGCCTATGTCTGCTAACACTCGAATTGCAAATACAGATTTGTTAAGGCGTTTCTGCAGTTCTGTGGTGTGTTCTTCCTAACTGAATTTATTATCAAGTTGTAATCCCAGGAATTTAAGACTGTCAACCTCTTCCATCTGTTCTTCTTCGTATTTTATGCATATGCTGGGTGGAAACCTCTTACAGGTTCTGAATTGCATATAGTGAGTCTTTTCGAAGTTTAATGTCAGTGAGTTGGCTTGAAACCATTTATTAATATCCATGAAAATATCATTAGCAGATCTTTCTAGAACTACACTTGACATACTATTTATTGCAATACTTGTGTCATCTGCAAACAAAACGAACTCTGCTTCTGGCAGTGTAACTGATGAGAGATCATTAATGTACACAAGAAAAAGCAATGGCCCTAAGATGGGTCTTTGTGGGACACCACATGTAATTTCTTCTCATTCTGATGATGACTGATGACTTAATTCACTAGTCCCTTGCACTGACACCCTTTGTTTCCTGTTAGTGAGGTATGACTTGAACCATTTTGCAGCACTGCCCGTGACACCATAGAATTCTAATTTACTTAATAGGATGTTGTGGTTCACACAATCAAATGCCTTTGACAAATCACAGAAAATACCTGCTGCTTGTAATTTGTTATTTAATGAATTAAGTACATTTTCACTGTAGGTGTAAATAGCCTTCTCGATATCAGAACCGTTCAGAAATCCAAACTGTGTTCTTGATAATATGTTATTTGTGGTCAGATGGTTGAGCAGCTGCCTGTACATTACTTTTTCTAAAATTTTTGAGAATGCTGGCAGAAGTGAAATCGGTCTGTAGTTTGATGGTATCTCTTTATCCCCTTTCTTGAATAGAGGCTTAACATCTGCATATTTTAGCCAGTCAGGAAATGTCCCAGTTATAATTGACTGGTTACACAAGTAACTTAGAATTGTACTAAACTCACAAGAACATGCCTTAATTAACTTTGTTGATATTTCATCGTACCCACTAGAATGCTTTGTTTTTAAAGATTTTATTATGGAAGTTATTTCTTTTGGTGAAGTGAGTGATATATTCATGTACTTGAAGCTATTTGTGAAGGCTAGTTTCAGATATTCAAGGGCATTATTTACTGATCCTGAAAGTCCCATTCTATCAGTAACAGATATAAAGTACTTGTTAAATAGATTTGCCACACTATGCCCATCAGTTACTAATGTTTCATCTACCCTTAGTGCTATTTGCTCCTGTTCCTTTCTGGTTCTACCAGTCTGCCCTTTCACTATATCCCATATTGTTTTTATTTTGTTCCCTGACATTGCTATCTTCTTCTCGTAGTGCATTTGTTTAGACACCTGAATTCCTTTTTTTTAATGTTTTACAGTATTCCTTGTATTTAACTAAATCATCAGCATTGGAGCTATTCTTGGTCGACAGATACATTTACCTTTTTGTCTTACAGGAAATATTTATTCCTTGTGTAATCCATGGTTTTATTATAGACTTCTGTTTAATTTGAGTAACTTTTAGAGGAAAACAGTTTTCAAACATGGTACTGACATTGTTCATGAATGTGTTATATTTTTCATTCATGTCATGAGCACTATAAACATCTTTCCAGTTCATATCTTTGAGCAGTTTTCTGAAACACTCAATTTTTGGTTGATTGACTACTCTCCTGTACTCAGATTTAGCAGTCTTGATAATCTGCTTAGAATTTACATCTAAAACAAGGAGCTGCATGTCATGATCTGATAGTCCATTTATAACAGGTTTTATGATATGATTTTGTTCCTTTGATTTGTCTATAAAAATGTTATCAATGGCTGTCCTTGAGGATTTAGTGATCCTAGTTGGAAAGTTTACAGTGTGAGTTAGATTGAAAGACAACATTACTAACTGCAGTGAATGTTTACTGGAAGATTGCATTAGAAAAACTGTATTAAAGTCACCAGCAATCAAAATTTCTTTGTTTCTTCCTGCTAAATAACCCAAAAGAGCTTCTAGATTATCTAAGAATAGATTATAATTTCCTGCAGGTGCTCAGTAAATAGTTATTATTATATAGGATCTGTTATGGAACTCTACTTCTGTTGCACATGCTTCTAGATGCTGCTCTAAACAGAATTTATTAATGTCAATGTTCTTGAACTTATGGCAGTTTTTGATAAATGTGGCAACTCCTCCTCCATTCATATCTACTCTGCAGAAGTAGGAAGCTAGCTTAAATCCTGAAATGTCTAACGTATCTATATCAGTGGTCACTTGATGTTCAGAGAGGCAGATTATGTCAATTTGGTTAGATGAATTCAGTTCATCGATACAAATGAGTAGTTCATCAACTTTATTTCTAAGTCCCG
This sequence comes from Schistocerca piceifrons, assembly GCF_021461385.2. NCBI lineage: Eukaryota > Metazoa > Arthropoda > Insecta > Orthoptera > Acrididae > Schistocerca > Schistocerca piceifrons. Next base: position 608,611,683 of record NC_060138.1, read on the forward strand.
GAATGTTCTGGTGTAATAAAGATAACTGATACTGCATACTAATGTGATTGTAACTGCTTTGGCGAAGATGAACTGGCAGTTTCTGATTACTTTCTGTTAAACACTGTTTAAATGGATAAAATCTGACTCCTGTTCATCTGTTTTCTCAAACTGAGTGTGTCTGCCAATCTCTCTTAAAACTCGTTTTCTTTCCCCCTTCCCTATCCTAAAAAAGGCATCCCTCTGACACCTGTGACCACTGGTATTTTACCACTTGTGCCAGTGTCCCTCCTTAAGTTTTCTGCAATCAACCCAGACAGTTTTCCCTTCCCTTTCCTATTGAGGTGAAGGCCATGCCTAGTGTAGTCCCACCTATCGATAGCATCCACAGGAATCAAACCAATATGGGACCCTATATCCGTCCTAAGCAGCCACTCCAACTCCAAGTTCACCCTCCCTACGGAAGAGTTCAAATGAGGCCGATCATGGCGTCTCAACACAGACACAAATGCCACACCCGTATGCTTCGTTGCTGATGCTATCTTCACCAGGTCACTCTCTATGGAATATTCAGAGTCTCTGTCAATGCTATTTCCCGGACCACCCACTATAACCACGGCATCCTCCTTCGTGAAATCCTTGCATAAAGCACCTACATCCTCTGTTACCTGACCGAGATCTGCACTAGGCTTGAAAAAGTTTGTGACCTGGTACTCTGGACCGAGATTTTCCTGCAGTAGTTGGCCAACACCTCTACCATGGGAACTACCTAACAATAGAACTTTCTTTCTCTTTACAAATTTCCCTATCTTTTTCAAGTCCTTGAAAGTTTGTTGCGCCCTTTCTACAGCTTCAGCTACATGAGGCTCATCCGATTCTGACTGAGGCAACAGGTCAAATCTATTTTCAAGATTTATGACAAAGCTGTCTGATGCTCTCCTTTGCCTGTTCCCCCTATTACCTGTTGCCACTTCACACCTCTGTTCACCCTTCTCCCTCTTTAACCTGTCCAGATCCTCCCTTGCCTTGTCTAGGTCAGCTTGAAGAGCTGCAATTTTCCCTTCCTGTTCCAGTATTTTCCTATCTCTACTGCAGATCCTACAATACCACTGGTGAGCCTCATTTATGTCCCCATTTCCCACGCCACTACATTCGCCCCAATGAAACAAACTACAGCACCCATCACACCATACCCTGGAACTAACGATCCTACGGCATGTCACACACTTCTCACTCATGGTAAAAACAGAAATCGTATAAGCTGATCTAAGTAGTGACTAAAACGTAAACAAAGGACCCTAGAAACTATTCAGGCAGATATAAATAAATTGAAAGAGTACTGAATAAAAAAACTGGTGATTACATATAACTCACTGTTTACTTACGATACGCGCGCCTGAAATTAAGCTTAAAATCCGTGCTATGGGCGCGAGAAGGAAAATAAACTTCTTACCCCGTTTAATCTTCTTTAACACTTCACTAACACTACCACTAATGTAACAACACTTATATTATATTTATACCAACTGGAACGTTTATCTATAAGTTTAATTCACTGCTTACTTACGATTCGCGCGCGTGAAATTAGGCCTAGGATTCGTGCTACAGGCGCGAGAAGAAAAATACGCTTCTTACCCCGTTTAATATTATTTTGTACTTCACTAACACTTCCACTAGTTCAACAACACTTATATTATATTTATAACACCTGTACACGTTTAAAAATAGCTTAATAACAACGCTTTTTATAATTATTTAGTGCAGCAAATACTTGAAGAGTCCGCGTCGGCGCAGTGTTGCCAACATGAGTCTAATAATTTCGTTTCAATATTCACTCCCATTCTATCCACATTGCATACTCTTGTTCTCAACCCAATCGTCCACTACTTAGGATAGGATAAGTGGGAAAAGTGGGTTTTCATACATTATACCAAAATAATAAACTCGTTCAGTTGCTCTGATCAATTTCCTTAACACAGCAGGTTGCCTCAATAAAAACTAACAACTCAGATCGAGCGTCTGATAACAGGTACCTGATACCTGACGTAGCAAGGTATTCTAGCAATTACGTGTGGCTTTAAAGTCAGTACCGCCATTAGACTATTTTTTTTCTATTTGCAGTGCTACATTTACACGATCATGATTTCGGCTTAAATGCCATTATCAAGTGTTTTAATGTTATACAGTGCCTAACATGGCTTACTGTCGTATTTAAAATATACTATTAGACACATTGTCTAAGGGTCAATATTTCTGGTAAAATGCTAATGCTAAGTTTTATCACTGGGTACACCATCTTGACCATCCTTGAGTCATGCAGAAGCTACCCCTTGTCTCATCCTTCATGTTGCGAGTTATCAGTTATCTACTGCTGCCGCTATTATGGCAATGAGAGTGTTTATGCAGGAATTCCTTGGCAGCGTAGTTGTAAAGTAGTGACTTTATAAAATGGTAGTTGCCTCCAAAAGCAGTTCCAGGTTTGCTGCAAAAGATGTATCAGTTCCTTTCGGTAAGTTTAAAAACACGTGCTACCTGTCACATGTTAAGTGTGTCCTAGCAAGCTCGCAGTGGTTACCATGACCGTAGACTTCACTAATCTTAAGTCACATCAAAATTAATGACAAAATTAATGACAAAATTACTGAACAGATTCGAAGCATCTACAAGAGTCACGAATTTGTACTTTTTTTAATCAACTCGGTCTGAAGTAAGAGGGAAAAAACTATAGGGACAGTGACCAAGTTTGTTAGTATGCATTATCTGTGGTACATCTAGAGGTGAAAACGTACAAAAATGCACAACTGCACTTTTGCGAACTTCTGTTTTATTTTCGCATCAATACTGTTGTGGACCCACCATCTGGTATCAATACATTACATTATCAGCCATTATATATAATCATTTTTATAGTCCACTTGATATTATAGATAAGTAGGACACAAGACAGGACATACACTCCTGGAAATGGAAAAAAGAACACATTGACACCGGTGTGTCAGACCCACCATACTTGCTCCGGACACTGCGAGAGGGCTGTACAAGCAATGATCACACGCACGGCACAGTGGACACACCAGGAACCGCGGTGTTGGCCGTCGAATGGCGCTAACTGCGCAGCATTTGTGCACCGCTGCCGTCAGTGTGAGCCAGTTTGCCGTGGCATACGGAGCTCCATCGCAGTCTTTAACACTGGTAGCATGCCGCGACAGCGTGGACGTGAACCGTATGTGCAGTTGACGGACTTTGAGCGAGGGCGTATAGTGGGCATGCGGGAGGCCGGGTGGACGTACCGCCGAATTGCTCAACACGTGGGGCGTGAGGTCTCCACAGTACATCGATGTTGTCGCCAGTGGTCGGCGGAAGGTGCACGTGCCCGTCGACCAGGGACCGGACCGCAGCGACGCACGGATGCACGCCAAGACCGTAGGATCCTACGCAGTGCCGTAGGGGACCGCACCGCCACTTCCCAGCAAATTAGGGACACTGTTGCTCCTGGGGTATCGGCGAGGACCATTCGCAACCGTCTCCATGAAGCTGGGCTACGGTCCCGCACACCGTTAGGTCGTCTTCCGCTCACGCCCCAACATTGCGCAGCCCGCCTCCAGTGGTGTCGCGACAGGCGTGAATGGAGGGACGAATGGAGACGTGTCGTCTTCAGCGATGAGAGTCGCTTCTGCCTTGGTGCCAATGATGGTCGTATGCGTGTTTGGCGCCGTGCAGGTGAGCGCCACAATCAGGACTGCATACGACCGAGGCACACAGGGCCAACACCCGGCATCATGGTGTGGGGAGCGATCTCCTACACTGGCCGTACACCACTGGTGATCGTCGAGGGGACACTGAATAGTGCACGGTACATCCAAACCGTCATCGAACCCATCGTTCTACCATTCCTAGACCGGCAAGGGAACTTGCTGTTCCAACAGGACAATGGACGTCCGCATGTATCCCGTGCCACCCAACGTGCTCTAGAAGGTGTAAGTCAACTACCCTGGCCAGCAAGATCTCCGGATCTGTCCCCCATTGAGCATGTTTGGGACTGGATGAAGCGTCGTCTCACGCGGTCTGCACGTCCAGCACGAACGCTGGTCCAACTGGGGCGCCAGGTGGAAATGGCATGGCAAGCCGTTCCACAGGACTACATCCAGCATCTCTACGATCGTCTCCATGGGAGAATATCAGCCTGCATTGCTGCGAAAGGTGGATATACACTGTACTAGTGCCGACATTGTGCATGCTCTGTTGCCTGTGTCTATGTGCCTGTGGTTCTGTCAGTGTGATCATGTGATGTATCTGACCCCAGGAATGTGTCAATAAAGTTTCCCCTTCCTGGGACAATGAATTCACAGTGTTCTTATTTCAGTTTCCAGGAGTGTAGATAATGTCTGTTTGACGGCAACAGTGTAACATTTTACTTTTTTTGAATAGGACAATGTTCCTCTCCAATAATTTTTAGATTAGTTACAATAAGCTTACGCTGCAAGAGAATTGGTTTGTATTGTTCAATATGTGGTCTGTTGTCGCTTTGAAGGGCTTCCATTACATTGGCGACGTAGTGCAACTCCACCGAGGGCTGTCTGGAGTATGGTGGAGATAGCTACGTGAAAGGTGCGAGCTGTCGAAGACGATTTTCATATTGTTAGTGCGATTGGGACTTCGTATATTCTTGACGACGTTTAGCACCTGTGCGGTCAGTCGCCCAATTTCAGAATTCATGTTGAGTAATCCTGCTAAATTCCCATAATATTGTATTTTTATATTTATGAGTAATATGGATGGTCGCAACGTTCATGTGCCGTCTACGACGCAAATTTAATATTACTATCCTAGGAACTAACCTGCAATACGTTTTGTATTTCATAATCGGAACTATCTGCATTAACCGTCATCAGAGCAATCTCAGGGAACAGAATGCAGCAGTGCCTTGGTAGCTAATTGGGGACGTGCTTGACTCGTGTTCTAAGGAGAGGGTAGTTGCTGGTTCACATTATATTACACTGGCGAGAAGTACCAACTTTTCCTTTTCTCTGCAAACATCCAGAACTAAATTCAGTAACTAAATGCTAAGAAGATATTTGCATTGTGCCAACTCAAAGATCAATAGATATAGATATAGATTTTTTTTAATTTAGAGCCATTCTCGTCCTGCATTGGAATAAACATCATTCATTATTTGCTTTTTCTTGTTACGATTGTTATTGTCATTCTCTCACTCGCAAGAGTTTTCACATTCCTATTTGGTATCGATGCACATGAAGAGTGGCTATGAAAGAAGGGAATACTGAATGTTACGTCATCCAGAATACACTGATTTACTTCGGATCCTCGTGATCAACGCTACAGCAGAAGTGAGATACATAAAGTTGACAGTGTGAGGACAGACATGCTGGCACAACTCTGCAACTACACAGTGTTACCAGATAAAATGGTGCTGCGGAATCGAAAGTGTAGTATGGACTTTGCCACACTTGCAGAGAGCTACTAATTTCGGGCCATGACCGTGGATTACACTACGGTCAGCTGCTGGTTAGAGTGTTGCAACTGTAAATGGAAGGCTTTGTTTGATAGCCTTGCGCTGATGCTGTCTGAATAAATTATGCCATTGGATAAAAAGCGCTTTAGTTTTGAGACATAACCCTCGAGGGGGGAAGGCACAGTGGTCTGCTTCAGGAATTCCAAGCAAAAAACACAAAAAACAACGCAGGAAGGGTTCGAACAACTACTTTCATTCAAACTACTATTCAATTCAAATAAGCTTCCGATGTATTTTTACTTCGTTAGTATTTTTAGATGATTATGAACGTTACGGAAAATTATCTCACGTGCTTTATGCTGAATGAGAAACACTGAATCATCCGTTTTGCTTTCCCTACGTTGAAATGATATAATGTCGGCGTCAACAGCCTTCTTCCACGCCGGAAGCTGAAACTTGTATCATTCTGGATTAATGATAATTGAATGTCTCAAATGTATACATAGCCCACAAGGCGACGTCAGAAACTATCAGAGGAGAACACTGCATAAAAACCAAACGTGCGCGTGCGTCTCCACTCTGAAAACCGTCTCGGACAATCACGACAAGCATTTCGCAGAAGAGCTGCCTCGTAAGAGAGCCGAGAACTGGCAGCGTCGTAGCAAGTATTTGTCAACACTGTGATAGTGCGTTTACTTCCGGGTGTAGGCCGGCATTACCTCGCTAAATTCACTTGACATTCGTTTTCCACACCGAAGACTCAAACGATATAATCCACTGTAAGATGAGACACTTAGCAAGTATATTTAATTTCTGGACTCCAAGAACGGCGTTCTTCACATAAGTAACACCTGTTTGTGTGTTTAAGGTTGCATTTTGAGGCTATAGTCCGCCTGTTGCCACCAGTGTGTCGTTAGCTCAGAGGTTCCCTTGTGCGTTGCGGTGCCTACTATATGACATAGTAGTTCCAATCTCGTTGGAAGCCACTGAATACGACCTTTTATTTTCCATTTTAATTAATGGAGTTGCAAACTGTTAGTAAAAATTCCTTATACGAAATCTGAAGAATGGCTTTAAACATCAATCTTCGTCCGATTTCGACTTAGTAAATTATGTTAATATCATGGATGTCTGCTTTGCAAATGCCGAGGTGCTTTACTGTAAAATAGATCCTGAAAAGATTCAAACCGACTGTCAACGATATGGCCGGCCGAAGTGGCCGTGCGGTTAAAGGCGCTGCGGTCTGGAACCGCAAGACCGCTACGGTCGCAGGTTCGAATCCTGCCTCGGGCATGGATGTTTGTGCTGTCCTTAGGTTAGTTAGGTTTAACTAGTTCTAAGTTCTAGGGGACTAATGATCTCAGCAGTTGAGTCCCATAGTGCTCAGAATCATTTTTTTGTCAACAATATAAATTTTAGCTTTGTTCCTCATATAGGTCTAACATGTCAGGAGGTTGTTTATGAAGTGCACATGTTGATTAATATAGTTCCTCACTTCTAAATCTTTGCAATAGCATTCAACTGTAGACGTTTTCTGACACTGGCGTTAGCAATTCCTTTCCGTTCTCTGAAACCTCCAAAACAATAAATTTTTCTGATTTAAATCTGATGACCTTAACTATCACTTCCGATCAACGTTAAATACTTCATGAATCCATACATGGAACTCCAAATGTGCAGTGTTCCTGCACTGCCACAGAGCATGCATTGCAAGGTATTCACACAGTTTATGCCATAGACTTACCATAAGGAATGAAACCATAACTGTAATACCCTGTACACCACAGACGCTCACTCTGGTTTGACGAAAACATCCTCGACTTGCACCACAGGGTGGTGGGGTTTCAGATTCCGCTGGATAAGTCAGGAGTCCCCTACACGCATCAAGCGGCTACACGGGTAGCAGGGGTTGTGTGGCGTGGACTGGGCGGTTTTTTAGGTTAGATGGCCTCGGGCAAGTACAGAAAGGGCAACAGCCTCAAAGGGTGCGGGGCAAAGTCAGGACATGTGGGGACCAAGCAGCAATCGGTATTGTAATTGTAAACCGTCGAAGCTGCATTGGTAAAGTACCGGAACTTCAAGCGCTGATAGAAGGCACCGAAGCTGAAATCGTTATAGGTACAGAAAGCTGGCTGAAGCCAGAGATAAATTCTGCCGAAATTTTTACAAAGGCACAGACTTGTTTAGAAAGGATAGATTGCATGCAACCGGTGGTGGCGTCTTTGTAGCTGTTAGTAGTAGTTTATCCCGTAGTGAAGTAGAAGTGGATAGTTCCTGTGAATTATTATGGGTGGAGGTTACACTCAACAACCGAGCTAGGTTAATAGTTGGCTCCTTTTACTGACCTCCCGACTTAGCAGCATTAGTGGCAGAACAACTGAGAGAAAATTTGGAACACATTTCACATAAATTTTCTCAGCATGTTATAGTCTTAGGTGGAGATTTCAATTTACCAGATATAGACTGGGACACTCAGATGTTTAGGACGGGTGGTAGGGACAGAGCATCGAGTGACATTATACTGAGTGCACTATCCGAAAATTACCTCGAGCAATTAAACAGAGAACCGACGCGTGGAGATAACATCTTGGACCTACTGATAACAAACAGACCCAAACTTTTCGACTCTGTAAGTGCAGAACAGGGAATCAGTGATCATAAGGCCGTTGCAGCATCCCTGAATATGTAAGTTAATAGGAATATAAAAAAAGGGAGGAAGGTTTATCTGTTTAGCAAGAGTAATAGAAGGCAGATTTCAGACTACCTAACAGATCAAAATGAAAATTTCTATTCCGACACTGACAATGTTGAGTGTTTATGGAAAAAGTTCAAGGCAATCATAAAATGCGTTTTAGACAGGTACGTGCCGAGTAAAACTGTGGGGGACGGGAAAAACCCACTGTGGTTCAACAACAAAGTTAGGAAACTAGTGCGAAACCAAAGAGAGCTTCAGTCCAAGTTTTAACGCAGCCAAAACCTCTCAGACAAACAGAAGCTAAACGATTTCAAAGTTAGCGTAAGGAAGGCCATGCGTGAAGCGTTCAGTGAATTCGAAAGTAAAATTCTATGTACCGACTTGACAGAAAATCCTAGGAAGTTCTGGTCTTACATTAAATCAGTAAGTGGCTCGAAACAGAATATCCAGACACTCCGGGATGATGATGGCACTGAAAGAGAGGATGACACGCGTAAAGCTGAAATACTAAACACCTTTTTCCAAAGCTGTATGACAGAGGAAGACCGCACTGCTGTTCCTTCTCTAAATCCTCGCACAAACGAAAAAATGGCTGACATCGAAATAAGTGTCCAAGGAATAGAAAAGCAACTGGAATCACTCAACAGAGGAAAGTCCACTGGACCTGACAGGATACCAATTCGATTCTACACAGAGAACGCGAAAGAACTTGCCCCCCCCCCTCCCCTTCTAACAGCCGTGTACCGCAAGTCTCTAGAGGAACGGAAGGTTCCAAATGATTGGAAAAGAGCACAGGTAGTCCCAGTCTTCAAGAAGGGTCGTCGAGCAGATGCGCAAAACTATAGACCTATATCTCTGACGTCGATCTGTTGTAGAATTTTAGAACATGCTTTTTGCTCGCGTATCATGTCATTTTTGGAAACCCAGAATCTACTCTGTAGGAATCAACATGGATTCCGGAAACAGCGATCGTGTGAGACCCAACTCGCTTTATTTGTTCATGAGACCCAGAAAATATTAGATACAGGCTCCCAGGTAGATGCTATTTTCCTTGACTTCCGGAAGGCGTTCGATACAGTTCCGCACTGCCGCCTGATAAACAAAGTAAGAGCCTACGGAATATCAGACCAGCTGTGTCGCTGGATTGAAGAGTTTTTAACAAACAGAACACAGCATGTTGTTATCAATGGAGAGACGTCTACAGACGTTAAAGTAACCTCTGGCGTACCACAGGGGAGTGTTATGGGACCATTGCTTTTCACAATATATATAAATGACCTAGTAGATAGTGTCGGAAGTTCCATGCGGCTTTTCGCGGATGATGCTGTAGTATACAGAGAAGTTGCAGCATTAGAAAATTGTAACGAAATGCAGGAAGATCTGCAGCGGATAGGCACTTGGTGCAGGGAGTGGCAACAGACCCTTAACATAGACAAATGTAATGTGTTGCGAATACATAGAAAGAAGGATCCTTTATTGTATGATTATATGATAGCGGAACAAACACTGGTAGCAGTTACTGCTGTAAAATATCTGGGAGTATGCGTGTGGAACGATTTGAAGTGGAATGATCATATAAAATTAATTGTTGGTAAGACGGGTACCAGGTTGAGATTCATTGGGAGAGTCCTTAGAAAATGTAGTCCATCAACAAAGGAGGTGGCTTACAAAACACTCGTTCGACCTATACTTGAGTATTGCTCATCAGTGTGGGATCCGCACCAGATCGGGTTGGCGGAGGAGATAGAGAAGATCCAAAGAAGAGCGGCGCGTTTCGTCACAGGGTTACTTGGTAACCGTGATAGCGTTATGGAGATGTTCAGCAAACTCAAGTGGCAGACTCTGCAAGAGAGGCGCTCTGCATCGCGGTGTAGCTTGCTCGCCAGGTTTCAAGAGGGTGCGTTTCTGGATGTGGTATCAAATGTATTGCTTCCCCCTACTTATACCTCCCAAGGAGATCACGAATATAAAATTAGAGAGATTCGAGCGCGCACGGAGGCTTTCAGACAGTCGTTCTTCCCGCGAACCATACGCGACTGGAACAGAAAAGAGAGGTAATGACAGTGGCATGTGAAGTGCCCTCCGCCACACACCGTTGGGTGGCTTGCGGAGTATAAATGTAGAATGTAGATGTAGAACATTGGCCAAAAGTTGCACAAATAATTGACTTTGAAAGGAAAAGAAACGAGGTATGAAGCATTTGTAAATTCGTCGATTGTAGTGAGGTGGTTTAATTTCGTCCCAGTCTATAAAATTAATTTCGGGCCATACTCAACTCTTGCCGATTAATGTAATATAATACCCGCCTACTAATCACGGTGTCTGTCTCCGTTGCTTTTGAGCATGAATGGAAATCGTAGAAATTTTCTGTGCAGTAACATTTAATAATAAAGCCTTTTAAATCATCAAAAGCGATGAGCGGTAGCAGGCGCTTTCGATAAAGAACGGGTGAGTGCAGCCCCACTGCTGTCGCCACGGCCGCTGCCAGTAGCCAGCAAGTGGATCCCGGAGATTTGCCGCATACGGCGTCCAGAGGAGGACCGTCTGCAGGAAATCTGCCGCAAAATGGTTACTGGATAAAATTTTGATATCGGTGTGTCAGAGAGCGAAATAGATTGAATCTGCGCTACCATTACATTCACGTCTTCGGCATTCAGACGGAAGAGGCTATAAAAATATTTCATGCCAGCTGCTCTCGATCCACTAACATTACAAACAGCAAAAACGCACGCTACCGCTAGACCACAGGCGTAATCAGCCTACGGTTCTCTATCATGGGACAAGTTTTCCTCCAGGTAGTGCCGCAGTCTGTAGTGTTGCCAGATTGTGCAGATAGCCGGACTTAGAGAATTAGCGAGTTGGCCAGTTTATTTGTCCCATGTCGCGATCGGCGCAGACTTAGCCTCTGCAGCGACCGGCCGCCGGTCGAGTTTTATGTCAAAGAGTGTTGTAGTGGTTAATAAAAAAAAAAGATATATAAGAGGAGAAGAAAAGGTTGAAAATGTGGAAGAAATCGTGAATAAAAATGGTTTTTTCAAAATCGTTAATGACCGTGAAAAAAGGGAAAGAAAGAAAGAAATGCAGATCGGACTTCGTTATTCGGAAAAGCTATTGTTGGGGTGTTCCTTGTGGCGTTTTTGAGCAAAAGTTAAACCAATTTCCACTACAAAAATTACTGTAAAGAAACAGAGAATAACAGAATGTAACTGACAGGGGGAAGTGGCGTAGATGAGAGATCATCCTTTACCAGGTTAACTTATCTTCTTTCGGGCGGCGTCCAGGTCTTCAAAAATCTCCTTCATTTCTGCGTGAAAAAACTGCTCCGAAATCTTGCAATAGTCCAGGAATCACTAATTTATACCAATTAAAATCATCTTGATACTGTATGCAATTTAATTCACTTTGCTACTTCCATCCTCCGAATTTCTTAACAACTTCCACAATGTCTACACATTACAATCAGATCAAGATTAGCCATTAAGTTTTTTACGTCAGCATCAGATCACGTCTGCCTTAAGCTTCGGCTAACAAGAGATAAACAAAAAAGGATAGAAAACAAAAAAAGAGTTACCATTTTAGTATTTTCTCTGCCGTCGAGCGCTCATACCGCTGCGACGGGATATTTTTTATCTGAGGGAACGAGTGTAGCGCGGCGAAATTCAAAGTCCCGCTACATCGCCCCCTCGACTGTCACGCTAAAACATTTAGCGTGGCAGGCTGGCAAACAATAGAATAGATATACCTAAATGTCTGTTATACATATTTTCCTAGCAAACGCCACGTGCATACTTAGGGGATTATCTTTGTCAATACTTTCTAAATCTATATACTAAATACAATTATTACAGTTTGGATCCTTTTTACACAACTAATATATATATATATATATATATATATATATATATATATATATATATATATATATACACACACATACAGTTTGTTTGAACAAGGTGTTCGCCAGCGCAGTTAATGTTGTGCGCTTCCAGCGTTGGTTTCCCAATGCATCTCTGGCAGCACATAGTCTTTGTGCATGCGCAATAGCATCACTGATTTCGCGTGCGGCAGTTTCAAAATCGCTGTGTTATGACAGTCTAGAACAGTATTCACTTTCACATAGTGTTCATTACAAGTTGTTATTCCAGCATAAATGGCGTGTTAAGTTCGGTGACACCATAAGATTGAGCGTGTGCGTGATCTGAAGCAACGTCCATGTCTTCTGTTACGACACAACGCCAGGTCCTTGTGCGATTTCATGACTATTGTTCCCGGGGCATATATGGTCGATGTAGTTTTTAGCCTCCACATCGCCTACTTGCCAACAAACGTTCATTTGCAGTGTGAAAATCCTCATTATCGTCGAAGTAAATTTCAGTTTATATCGATTTACAAACAGTTATTTGGTTTATGCAACATAAGTTTCCCAAACAACACAAAATTCGTCGTTTATAACGTTCACAGTTTAACACAGTTAGCAACACTTTTTTGCCATATTTACATTTTAACAGTTCACTTTGTCCAAGCATGTTTACATTGTTAATTATGAAAGCTTACATTTCGTGGTCACGTTTCAAAATATGTTGACAATATGCAAAGTTTTAACACATACACAAATATATATAAATTTACAAGAATATGCATGCAAAATATTTACACTAAAAAAAATTATACTAAGTCCCATTGGCTTTCTTTTATTGGGGTTTATGGTCATTTTGATTTTCTTTATTAAGGTTTTGACGTGCCAAGGGATATAAGACTTAATGTTTAAAGCACGGGCTTTCCTTCATTTATTCTTTCTTTCTTTCTTTTGATTCCATATCTTGGCTAGTGGTTGACCAGGCTTGTAATGCCATCAATATTCAGTTTTCTTCATGTCTTTTTATTCATACCTGAAAGATTACTGTCACACAATATATTCTTACATTCCATAAACAAACAATACCCAGCTGCAGTAGGTGGTAGGATAATGGAGAAAGAAAGAAAGATAGACTGGAAGAAACTATTCACTACCTAAATACTGCCAAATCCTGCTGCTAATACATAAAAAGAGTACACAATACGTTATAATGTTTGCATCACCTTCAACGGGTGTGTGAAAGGAGGTGCTTAAAATTTACCAAATCATGGGTAAATGTAAGTGTCCTTATGTCAGGTCTGTGTAGTGTAACATCATGACAGATTCTCTGTTTGTGTTGTGATTGTTCATATGACTTAGTGTATTATACCTTAACAAATCCTTGCATGCGTGAATCGCATATCTGCTCAGTACTTCCTCAATATCTCCACTTCTTGTGGATATCATCTATACAAATGGAAAATGTATCTCAGAGATTGTCTCTCTCATAATGTGTATTATATGATAACATATCAAATTTCCTCTCAAGAGTTCAACCATGAACTTTCTTCTACTTTAGTGAAGGTTAAACATCATGTATGTGGTATATATATATATATATATATATATATATATATATATATATATATATATATATATATCATTTCTATCTATAAATCATAAATAAAGAACATATTATTATAATTGACAGTAAAATGTCTCTTTCTCACTGTCCGTTGCTCGATGTCAGCTGCACAGATGGTCACTGCTCCTTTGCACTTACCTTGCATAGCCTGAAAAGTCAAATGTCTTCAACGTAGATGTAATTTTGTCATCTGTTCGCTTAAGTGGAGGTGTTGTGCGAATCGCAAAACAGCCTTAATAACTCTCCTATCCTTTGCGTCCTCAGGGTTTTCTGTCATATGTAAGTATAATAAAGGCTAACATGGCACTAAATTTCACTTTCATATACACAAATGTATTCACATGAGGGCTGTGTGAAATCTATATTTCAACTTAAGTTCCTTAAAATATCACTGTTCGACATAGGTTCTATTTCTGATATTAAAGTATGTGCTTCTAGACCATTTTACCGTGGGAAATTCAAGTATGTAAACAAAATATAGTTGTCAGGGATACTTTTTATGTAATATGTATATATATGTATATTCACAATTCATGGCAAACACAGAGACGTTATAGAGAAATACGGGTATGTTGCCGCATCCAGTAGTGATAGAACGTGATAATTTCTTGTGCAACAGCAGGTGGGAAGAATCAGGCATAGCCGGCCGGTGTGGCCGTGCGGTTAAAGGCGCTTCAGTCTGGAACCGCGTGCCCGCTATGGTCGCAGGTTCGAATCCTGCCTCGGGCATGGATGTGTGTGATGTCCTTAGGTTAGTTAGGTTTAAGTAGTTCTAAGTTCTAGGGGACTGATGACCACAGATGTTAAGTCCCATAGTGCTCAGAGCCATTTTTTTTTAATCAGGCATCATTAGGTTATCCCCCGCCACACCTATGTCACTAAGACCACCTGAAACATCTCATTAACTCGAACGGCGACAGCCGGTCGCTGCATCGGCAGTAAAGCTTCACGCCTCCTAGGGGCAGGTGCATCGAGTTTACAACAGTGGTGTTAGCCGCAGTTTGTGTCAGTCTTAACGAGTGGGTGTTTTGGCTGACAAGTAACTGTCTGTCGCATTTCCGAGCGCGGTTGAATTTTTTAGTTCCAGTGTGTAAACTGATTGAGCCTGGTGCTGAAGGTAAAACGACTGCTTGTTTTTACACATCAGCGTTCCTCTAGTTCTCTACTATTAAGTTAATACAGGTGTATTACCAAAGCGATATTTTTAAATTTGCAGAAATGCCACGTCGTCGTGGATGTCGATATAAGCCGGACAACTTCTGCTACATCTGTGGGAAGTTCACTTTTGCCAGAAATAGGAAGAAAATTTCTTCACTCATAAAGAAAGCATACAAACATTACTTTGGAGTAGAGGTAGGAGACCAAGATAAAGAATGGGCACCACATTTCTGTTGTGCTACATGTTACTGCAAACTAATTCAGTGGTGGAAAGGTAAAGAGAATGTGGCGATGTTTGCTGTTCCCATGGTGTGGAGGGAGCCTAAGGACCATGTTACTGATCGTTATTTCTAACAAAAATTCAAGGTTTTACAAACAAAAAGTCGAAGAGGCACATTGTTTACCCAGATCTGCCTTCAGCGAGAATGCCAGTGCGGCATTCGGACAACCTTCCAGTACCTTCAAGAGCTCGAGGTCAGATTCCGAGTGACAGTGAAATAAGTAGTACTGAAGAAATCACAGATGATGATTCTTTATATCACTGCACAAGTGAGTCATCGCCACATTTGTTAACACAGGCAGATTTAAATGATTTAGTACGTGATCTAGGACTAAGTAAACAAAAGGTGCAGCTGCTTGGTTCAAGATTACAAGAGTATAATCTACTGCACCAAAGTACTAAAATCAGTGTGTTCAGGCACAGAGGACATGCCTTTATTTCTTATTTTTCAACTGACGATGCACTGACATTTTGCAATGATGTTGCTGGCCTGATGAAAGTGCTGAACTTCACTTATATTTCACAGGAGTGAAGACTTTTCATAGATGCATCGAAAACAAGTCTGAAGAGTGTTTTGCTCCATAACGGAAATAAAATATCCTCTGTTCCAGTAGCTTACGCTAGTTTGACAAAAGAGAATTACGAATTCGTACAAAGGATGCTAAATTCATTAAAATACAATGAACACAAATGGAAAATATGTGCAGATTTCAAGGTAATTGTTATGGTACTGGAAATGCAACAAGGCTACACAAAGTATGCCTGTTTTCTTTGCGAGTGGGATAGTCGAAACCGAAATTCTCACTTCGTGAAAAAGAAATGGCCTAGGCGAAGATGGAAAGTTGGCGAAAAGAATGTACAACATGGAAGTCTGGTAGCTCCTGAATATATACTACTTCCACCGCTTCACATCAAACTTGGCCTGATGAAACAATTCGTGAAGCCCATGGATCCAACAGGCTGTGGGTTTGCATATCTAGCTACCAAATTTCCCCGCCTTTCAGCTGCAAAAATAAAGGAAGGTGTATTTGTGGGCTCACAAATCAGGGATCTGCAGAAAGATGCAAATTTTGAAGCATGTTTAACTGATGAAAAAACCGCATGGGACTGTTTCAAGATGGTGTCGGAAAACTTCCTCGGAAGAAGGAGAGCTACTAACTACAAAGGAATGGTGAAGGATATGATCAAAGCATATCAGGATTTGGAGTGCAATATGTCTTTGAAGGTACATATGATGGACTCTCATCTGGACTACTTCACAGAGAGTTGTAGTGACGTATCGGATGAACATGGGGAAAGATTCCATAAAGATATTTCTACCATAGAAAGGCGCTATGAAGGGAAGTGGGTACCTTCTATGTTAGCAGATTATTGGTGGAATATCATTCGAGAGAAGAAAGATTCACAACACAAGAGAAAAAAGTGATGTGTATTACAAGGCAGTGGCTCATTGTTTGTCAATTTTCTGTAATTTCTCATGTCAAATAAATGCTTCAAAGTGTATACACATAGGTTACTGTGTTATATGTTAGATCACACCCTCCATTAGTGTAATGAACTTATAACATCATAGAGATGGGCATTTGTTTGTCGAATTTCACCTCACGTTTGCTGCAGTATATCAGAAACTGAAAAGAGAAATAAAATTGCGATTACTCATAAACTATCCCTGACAGAAAAAAACCAAAAACAGTTTTCAATTCAGTACTCAAAATACAGCTAGGATCACAATATTTTTTATTAGAAATAGAAAAAAAGTTTATTTTTGTAGAACAGTGATATCATTCTCCTGTCTGAACACGAACTATAAATGTTTTCTTCCACACAGTGGCTTAACAAAACTTAACAAAAGGTTACCAAGTTACACTTCTGCCATAAATTAAAGCTAATGTGTTTCCAAGCTATGTTCTTATCACACTTATTTCCGCAGCTGTAATCATCATTATGTTCACTCTGCTTTTCTTGCATTCGTTCATTTTCAAGGGCACAGAAAATAGATTCACATTTAGTGTCTTGTACTCATGTGTTCTAACTCATCACAAATGTTTTCTTTCAAACTGAAATTCTTATATAATCTTAAAGATGTAGACTGTTTACTCACTTCTCTATGTAGCACAATATTACCAAAACATTCTCACTCATTCCTTACTCACATATTCATCATAATATATATATCCTTATACATTAAACATATTCATCATCAAACATTAATATATCACATACGTGGGGCCATTTGGCACTTCCATTCTCATAAAACTTCAATAATATCTTCCTCAAATAATCTCTTGTCTCCATCAACTACTTCACAGTAACTTGCCTTCTTATATTAACCTAAATATTAACTCATTCATACTGATAATTCATTCTTACGTCCTCATTCATTGTGCTACATACCTATGTCATTACTGATCTCAATAGCTATTATTTCCTCTCATTATAGTGCCTTGAAATAACTAACTAGTTGTTGATTCACCTTATAATTTACAATTAACAACCAATGTAACCTGTGTAGATCTCATTCCCATATGAATATCTTTTCTCATTCAGTACGTGTGCTCACCTGGGTTTACATTCTCTTCATAACTATGTGTACAAGTGTAACTGCAGTATATAATTAATGTTTGTGTTCTTAGGCTGTATAACTTAATGTTCGTGTATTCAATACAAGTATTTACGATCTCGTTTTCACAGCAACTTGCTCATGTTCAACTTAGTTATTATTATATTATGTTGTTTTAGTGCACAAAGGGTTTCAAATGTCTGTGGGGATGCAGCCCCCTCGGCTTGTGAGATAACGGGTATTCTAGGGAGTAACAACCTGGGTGAGGTATGCTTGCTATTCTGAAAGGACCTGAATATAATAGCTGCCATTTTCTGTTCAGTTGTTTAAATTTTGTAGACTTGGGATGTAAACGCAAAAGAACAAGGTCATCAACCTGATAGGTTTGTGTATTTGTAACATGTTTGTCATACTTCTCTTTCCTGATTTTAGCTTTATTGCACAACATAGTGTATGCCTGTCTTACTTTCTCTTCCAAAGGTGTATGTGTTGTGGATGCGGTTAGCTTCAGGTTTGTTTAATAATAATTCCTGTGGTGGGTATCCTGTCGAGTCATGAGGCAAATTGTTTACTATCTGCTCAAAGGGTGCTAAAAATTCGATCCACTTTGTGTGTTTGTGAGGTGAATGTATTCCCATGAATTGACCAAACTCTCTAAAAATCCTTTCTACAGGGTTCTCTTCCGGGTGAAATGCTGATGTAAGAATATGTTTGATGTTATATGTGGCAACAAAAGATTTCCATTTTCTTCCCGTAAAATAGGGTGCGTTATCCGTGATAATGCTGTGGGGTTTGCCAAACCTTGTAAAGTAACTGTTAGTCAAACGGCTAGTAATAGCAGATGCGTTGACAGTGCGGACAGCAAACAATTTTAAGTATTTTGAGAAGACATCAAATACAGCAACGATGTATTTCACACCTCCACGAGCTCTGGGATAAGGTCCGGCGATATCCAACGATACTAACTCCAAAGGTCGGGTTGGTACAATAGGATGTAATTCATTCAAAGATGATCAGTTGGAAAATTTTGCTTTTTGGCAGATGATACATTTATGAACAATTTGCAACACTCTCCGACGCAGATTGGGAAAATCACAGTACTGTACTATTTTATCAGTGCATTTGGTGACTCCGTAGTGTCCCCAAGTTTTGTGTGTGAACAGAATAAAATCGCCAACATGCGCGTCGGGTAGACAGACACACCAATGGTGCGAGTCTGGGGTACGCCTATGAAAAAGTACATTTTTGTGTATTGTGTAATATTTTTGTAAATGTGAAGAAGGATCTGTACGTAATTTCTTTTTGATATTTGACCACCTGGGGTCGCTGTCCTGAAGTGAAGCAAAGTTCTTGCACATATTGCGGTAGTATGGGGCGTAAGTACCATCATACATAAGTAAGATGTTAAAGTCTGATGTTTGCTCGGAAAGTTCCGAAAAATCCTGTATGCCTTGGGGCAAACGGGACAGGGCATCGGCTACTACGTTTGATTTACCTTTAATGTAAATAATTTCGAAGCTGTATTCTTGCAGTGAAAGGCACCACCGGGTGCGCCGTGAATGAAGCAATTTGCATGATAGCAAGAAAGAAAGGGCTTGGTGGTCTGTGTATATGCGAGTATTTTTACCCCAAAGAAAGTAGCGAAACTTACGGAATGCCCAAATAGTGGCAAGAGCCTCCCGCTCCGTCACCAAGTACGACCTCTCGCACTCAGTGAGTGTGCGGCTCGCAAAACTTATCGGTTTGATGACAGATTGTCTTGATTCGGATTGAATTTGAAATAGAAAAGCTCCAAGGCCGTATGATGACGAATCCGTGGCTAGGCAAAAACCTGACGTCATGTCAGGGTGGCAGAGGATGGGTGCGTTCACCAATGCATCTTTAATAGCCTGAAAATCAGCTTGGCAAAACTCTGTCCATCTCCAAATTGCGTTCTTTTTCAGTAAAGTTAGCAGGTGAGAGCTGTTCAGAAGCTGTTTTGAAACAAACTTCCGAAAGAAAGAAGATAAACCTAAGAATGCCTTCAATTGTTTGCGGTTTTGTGGAGGAGGGAAATTACGAATAGCATCAATCTTCTTAGAATATCGTTCAACCAACAAGAAAGTCCGCGTTTCCCTCCATGGACCAGTTCACAGATCAATGCAATGATTTTGCCTCAAACTCGCAACGTTTGTGATAATACACAGATGGCGACTTTAAATGACGAAATGTGGAATGGACGCGAGACTAGACCCTCAGCGCCATTGTTAACATCAGTGTCAGAACCGAATATGAGACAAATTCAGCAATGTGACACAAATCGGACACAAGAAACTGACAAACTGGACCGACTATTAGAGTTATTTGCAGACATGAAACGAGACGTTAGTCAGAAAATTGACGCAAAACTGGACGCACTTGGTCAGGACTTTAAACAAAGGCTAGATAAAAGCGACGAAAAATTTGACGTATTGCACCGTACTATGACCGAAAATTGTGAACGAACGACAAAACGGATAACAGAATTAAATAACACCACTCTACAGCTCAGCCAGCGATTTGAGACATTGTCCGACCGAGTCACTAAACAGGAAGAAACTTTGGTTACATTCACACATGAAACAAAAAACAATATCACCCGATGTGAGAATCAGTTAACTCAAATAGTTAATGTGCAGCAAGAAGTGAACACTCGTGTGGAAGAGTTAGCTCAGGCCCACACTTCAGCTAGCTCCACCCAAGAAAAGCTGACTGAAGAAGTGGGAAATATTACCCAACAGCTCACAATGGTAGTTCTTGAACAAACCCACCTCAAAGAAAAGATAGAAAAATTAGAAGATCGAGCGGACCTCGCGTCACTAAACAACGACACCAACATGGCCGAAAGAATTGTACACGAATGTAAATTGTGTGACGACTATCTGGACAAAAAACTTGAAACAATTACACAGGACATACTTTCAAAAACAAAGACACATGTTAAAGACGAGACAAAACATATAGAAGACGAAGTGACAAAATTACAAGACAATGTTGTGCCGTGTTTGGCGATTGGTGCAAACGCATCGTCAGGAAACGACAAAACAGCTAAAACCATGGCTAATGACACAGACAGAACACCTATTGTGGAATCACCTATTTCAAATCAAAATTACAATGTGCCGCTTTTTTTTCCACCAAACGAGCAATATTACGGTACCACACCTAGAGTAGCAAGTGACCTAAATCACATCAATACAGTTATGCCAACCGGCATGGCCGATGACACGTTCGTAAGACATGGGTATTTCCAGACATTTTCCAGCGAGGACAAGCACAAAGTCCACCCTATTGTGTTTATTAGATCATTTGACGGTGTTTTTCCACGTAGTTGGTCAGAAGTCGATAAAATTAACTCATCTGCCGAAACTATCTCTACCTTACCGCGTTCCATTGTAATAGGATATATAATCGTAAGTCAAAAAGGGAAAAATATAAGTCTGATTAATAAAGATTTGACTCAAATTTAGGTTGAAATATTTTCTCGTCAATGTAAATGATTGCTCTATTGCAAACAATGGTTGAGAAAGACGCAGCAGGGCGGACAAAATTTTTCGTAACAAATGAATGTTTGGCGGTCAAATTCACGATCTTCACATGCTACAACAATACTATAAGTACCACAAACTACAATAGAGATAGATAATTTTGGAAAAATCTAGAAGAAAACTACAGGATGCGTGGAAAGGGAAAAATGGATTCTGCAGTTGGCTATTGAATGCTTGAATGAAACATAATTGTGTGACTCACCATTAAATTTTCTGTCCTGCAGCGGCTGGTCAAACACTTCTGCATAAATCGTATTCGTCAAAATATGGATTTTCTTAATACATCTCCATCGGATAGTCACCAAAAGGTCTCAAAATAACAGTTTTGCATGAATATATGCCATGAAAAGAAAACCAGATTGAATTAGTTACAAAAATTCTTTACAATATTGTTGTATAATCATTTGCTTAGTTACAATAAAGCTGGTGTTTTAGTTACCCTTTAAACTTCAGAAGTTTTGGTTATTCTCTGCTGGGAAAAAATACAAATTGAAGTTTCAAATTTGCTCAAAAACGACACATCCGAAAATTGCGTCCTGTCACGGTCGCCAGTTGTAGTGGTTAATAAAAAAAAAAAAAGATAAATAAGAGGAGAAGAAAAGGTTGAAAATGTAGAAGAAATCGTGAATAAAAATGGTTTTTTCAAAATCGTTAATGACCGTGAAAAAAGGGAAAGAAAGAAAGAAATGCAGATCGGACTTCGTTATTCGGAAAAGCTATTGTTGGGGTGTTCCTTGTGGCGTTTTTGAGCAAAAGTTAAACCAATTTCCACTACAAAAATTACTGTAAAGAAACAGAGAATAACAGAATGTAACTGACAGGGGGAAGTGGCGTAGATGAGAGATCATCCTTTACCAGGTTAACTTATCTTCTTTCGGGCGGCGTCCAGGTCTTCAAAAATCTCCTTCATTTCTGCATGAAAAAACTGCTCCGAAATCTTGCAATAGTCCAGGAATCACTAATTTATACCAATTAAAATCATCTTGATACTGTATGCAATTTAATTCACTTTGCTACTTCCATCCTCCGAATTTCTTAACAACTTCCACAATGTCTACACATTACAATCAGATCAAGATTAGCCATTAAGTTTTTTACGTCAGCATCAGATCACGTCTGCCTTAAGCTTCGGCTAACAAGAGATAAACAAAAAAGGATAGCAAACAAAAAAAGAGTTACCATTTTAGTATTTTCTCTGCCGTCGAGCGCTCATACCGCTGCGACGGGATATTTTTTATCTGAGGGAACGAGTGTAGCGCGGCGAAATTCAAAGTCCCGCTACAGTGTACTTATCTTTAATGATCACCAGCTGCAGTGGAGGACGTTCTTTTTCAACGTTAAAGCGCATTAAAAATGAATTATGAGATACGATGGCACAGGAACGTCTAAATGACCTCAGCATAATGAACATTGAATGCTATTTGCTCAGAGACATTGATCTAACTTGTATTATTTCTAAATTTGCCGAAATTAAATCGAGAAAAGTTTATTTGTAACAATCTTGTTTTATTTTATATCCTAAACCGTACGGCCTAAAGAAACCAAGAGCCCCTTGTCAGAATTTGCTATGGGCCCCAAGCTTACTTCATCCGGCACTACGAAAGCGGCAATGGTATGACCCATAGTGGTTTCACTCTCTCAATACATGTCTTGCTACAGTTGCCATTTTGCAATGTCTAATGTGCGGTCGCCACTTCGCCACACTTTGTAGGGTCCAGTGCATGGAGGCTGAGAGCAGCTCAGACTACATTGGTGTGCAGCATGACATAGGACTAGTCTGTCATGTCTTTTGCACGAAAACTGGGCATTCACTTGTGGGCCGTATCAGCTGGCTATCATATATTTGCGACATGCTTCAAATCTACTGTACCAATATTGGTAGATCCGTCTGCTCCGGCAGTAATGCAGATGTGCGATACTCTGCTGGAATCTTCAGTGGCGCTCCATAAATCATTACAGCCACGTAGCGCCAATGGCGGATTTATAGGCTATCCTTAGTACTTAAAGGGATCATAGGATATGCTTAGTGGTTCTGTCCGCTTCTCTTAGTAGCACATGAGTCCGCCCCCGGTAGCTGAGTGGTCAGCGCGACGGACTGTTAATCGTAAGGGCCCTGGTTCGATTCCCGGCTGGGTCGGAGATTTTCTCCGCTCAGGGATTTGGTGTTGTGTTGTCCTATTCATCATCCCATTGACGCTCAAGTCGCCGAAGTGGCGTCAAATCGAAAGACTTGCACCAGGCGAGCAGTCTACCCGACTGGAGACCCTCGTCACACGCCATTATTATTATTATAGTGGCACATGAGTACGGATTTTACAGTTCTACGTCACCTTTCATCAATTAAATTGCTGGCAGCATGATAACTTGTAGTGTGGTGATAGTTTAGAGACTTCGTTAAACTGATTTGACTCAAATTACCGGCATTGTAATATGTAGAGGACAGTGAAAGCACACTAACCAATTTGTGATGAAGAACTCTGCAATAGACTAGGCGAGTTTGTTGTGGCTGGTATAGTTTCTGCCCATTTCTGCATCTGCCAACTGCTGTGAATAGGTACATATAACTTTCTGAAGGCGGCAGAGGGCCAATGAGGTCGATCTGCATGTGGCCCATCGTCACTGGAGTCCCAGGGAAATGTCCGATACCTGCACATCATGGAGTCCCAGCACTGTCGTCGAAGGCACACGTGAGCCCACATCCCAGCATCTTTTGTTATTGAGGGTCACACAAAACAGTGGGTTAAAAATTTACTCATGGCATTTACCCCTGGATCTGCTAACCTTTGTACACAGTCAAATGCCACTTCGTCAAACTGTGGCGAAATATAGGGTCATGGCTTCCGTTCACACAATATTTTGCAATTGCACCATATTTTACAATTGCAACCTGGCACCTCGACTCGTTTCAGTCTTAGTCCCAAGAAATTATCGTTTAGTAAAATTTGCGGTTGTTGATCCATTGTTTGGGCCATTGTAAGATCAATGTAGTTCAAAACGTTAACCAAACTGCAAATGCAAGAAAAGTAGTTGGGGACTATGTTTCTTGCATATTTAATATTCTGCATGTGCCTGGTAAACTGAATGATAAATTAGAGCTGCCAGAACTGTCAAGGAGAGTTTTGAAAAGCTGACATGACAGGTTTGTGGTCTCTGTAGAACGTCACTGACTGGGCTTTGATTTGAGGGTGGAAGTGCCTCATGCTGTCATATATCGCGAATAGTACTCTATCATAAGCACTTCATTTCATTTGCCATAACTGTAATTTTTAGAATAAAAAAAATAAATGGCTGCAAATTATTGCTGACCTTTTGTAGCAAAGCGGCACCGTATGAACTTTGGCTGGTGTCCGCAACAATAGCCAATGGAATAGAAGGTACAGGGGGGGGGGGGGAGGTGTTTGAATGGAAGCTGTCACCAGAAGATGACTGTGATAAGAATTCACCATGCTCAAAAAAATATTGATTGTAGGTAATCTGTTGATTTCAGTGGATGATGTAAAATGGATAGCTTCTCTGGTAATAGGTGGATATCGTCAGCCGAGAGCCAATGGCCGAGGAAGGTTTCTTCAATTTTGCGAGTGCCTTTGCTTAACGCTATTATGTGGCTATATAATCTCTATTGTGCTTTGTGAACATGTGTATCATGAAACTGAGAGTCAGGAAACAATATCAGGATATCGCCCAATTATGCAAAACAAATGCCAGTCCCTGTGAAACATTATCAATTAAACATCTGCAAGTGTGAGCAGCGTTTTCTAGTCTGAATGACATGAACACAAAGTCAAAAAGGTCACAGGGTGTAATCACTGCTGTTTCTTGTACATCATTAGGCATTACTGGAATTTGACTATACGCTTTGTGGCAGTCCAGAACCGTGAAAACTGTTGCACCTTCCAAAGTATATAGGATTATATGAGACCTTAACTTTTCCCGGCGAATTGAATGTTCAAATAACTTAACAGGTTTGCTGCCGGGTGACGTCGTCAAACACCGCCGATATTTCGACAGGAGCACACCCTGCCATTCTCAAGGCACAAATGCAAGGAGGAAGAAATGTGGAAGGAAATTTAATACCTCGGTTCACAGAGGAGAGACAAGGAAGATACTACACACAGAACAAGTGTCAACACAAACAAAGATAACCAACATCAGAAATATCGATAGTTACGGTTAATCAACAGGTGCGGTAGCACTAATTCTGTCCTCTGTTTTTTGATGAGAGACAGAGCCGGATTCGAAGCAGCATTTAAACAAAGTCCACGATCTCTGTTAATAAGGTTGCTTGATAGGTTGATTTCAACAGCTTCCTTATTAACACTATCCCAATAGCTGGACGTGCAAGCCAGAATCTCCGTATTGTTATATTCCATAGGATGACCGGTGTCAAGGCAATGTTCTGCAATAGCCGATTTGCTCGGCTGATGTAAGCGTGTGTGGCGCTTATGTTCAATACACCGGTCTTCCACAGTCCTGATTGTCTGACCAATATATGACATTCCACAACTGCAAGAAATACGATAGACCCCAGCCGTACGCAAACCAAGGTCATCTTTTACGGACGCCAACAGGGCCTTAATCTTAGAAGGTGGTCGCAAAACACATTTCACACCATATTTTCGCAAAATACGGCCAATCCTCTTGGAAATGCCTCCTGTGTAAGGCAAAAAGGCCGTAGACTTAGGTGCCACTTCGTTGCTATCGTCACTCACCCGTTGCACAGAAGGCTGATAGCGCAACGCACGTTTGATCTGCCTTTCCCTATAACTATTCTGATGAAAGGTGAGTTCGAGATGTGATAGCTCAGCTGCCAAACTTTCAAGGTCTGAGATAACGTGGGCCCTGTGAACCAAGGTATGAAGTACTCCTTCACGCTGAGCTGGATGGTGACAACTATCAGCTTGCAGATACAAGTCAATGTGAGTAGGCCTCCTATAAACAGAATGCCCCTACGTACCATTAGTCTTCCTTTTGACCAACACATCAAGGAAGAAGCTGTTGAAATCAAACTATCAAGCAACCTTATTAACAGAGATGGTGGATTTTGTTTAAATGCTGCTTGGAACCCGGCTCTGTCTCTCATCAAAAAACAGAGGGACAGAATTAGTGCTACCTCACCTGTTGATTAACCGTAACTATCGATATTTCTGATGTTGGTTATCTTTGTTTGTGTTGACGCTTGTTCAAAAAATGGTTCAAATGGCTCTAAGCACTATGGGACTTAACTTCTCAGGTCCTCAGTCCCCTAGACTTAGAACTACTTAAACCTAACTAACCTAAGGACATCACTCACATCCATGCCCGAGGCAGTATTCGAACCTGCGACCGTAGCAGCAGCGCGGTTCCGGACTGAAGCGCCTAGAACCGCTCGGCCACCGCGGCCGGCGACACTTGTTCTGTGTGTGGTATTTTCCTTGTTTCTCCTCTGTGAATCGAGGTATTATATTTCCTTGCACATTTCTTCCTCCTTGCATTTGTGCCTTGAGAATTGGCAGGGTGTGTTCCCACCGAAATATCGGCGGTGTTCGAGGACGTCACCCAGCAGCAGACCTGTAAGTTATTTGAATTTATAGGATTAGCTGGATATTAGGAACAGGGTATATTGAATCATAATTTTTTTCGTTCTTTTCTTTTTTTTTTTTTTTTTTTTTTAAAGAGGTGGAGCCCCTCCACGCCCACACCGGCATGATGGCCAACACAAAAGGTCTACTGCCATCTCTGCATAAGGGTTAGTATTCACTAAAGTGAGGTGTCGCAGGATGTGGGTACTGCGATGTCTGCGTACGTCTGGTTAGGATTAACCATTAATACGCGCTCATCTGGAGATAGATTGGTCGAAATCTGACGAAGGGTAGCGGTTTGAAGGGCAGAGGAAAAAAAGTGCCAAAGCAAGAGCCAAGGGAAAAAAACCTCTGCGAAAGTTAGGTCGGGCGGCAAGAGCAGTAGCGGTTGTCTTGCTGCCTGCGATAGGTTGTGTAAGGATAGGCTTTGTTAGTAGTGGGTATCATGCATGTCGATACCTTGACGTTGTGCGTTTGTGCTGCTCGGCGGCTGGCGCTGGGTGCTGGTACAGAGTCCTCGTTCAGCGTCCTGCAACCTGCAACAGTTAGGTTTGTTATCGGTCTTGTGTCCGATAGGTCATATACCGGAGGCACAGTGTGAGGGAGTGTTGGCAGATTGTTCGTGCGTCTGTGGGCGAGCTCGTCGGTGTCCCTGCTGTGGCCTGTTGGTTGGCTCTAATAGCAGCTGGTAGTTGCCAGTCAGTGTTGCTGATATACAGGGGCTTACCGGCGTTTGTCGCTGTTTGCGTATGTTAGTTTACTATGCCCTAGCAAGCAGTGTCTTTGGCCGCTTGTGTTTCCACCTGTGGTTGTGATCGTAGTTTCCCAGAGTGAGGATGAAAGGATTGTTCAAGTGTCTCGAGTTCCTGTATAGTCGTGTGGCGTGTTTCTTGAATACTTCCTTGAGGGTATCAAGGCGGTATTCATGGTGAAGATCCACGGTGCGTGTGTAGCGTGGAGCATTGCTGATGATTCGTAGCACCTTGTTCTGTATGATCTGCAGGCGGCGCAGTCGTGTGGGAGCTGCATATCCCCAGACGGGAGCTGCGTACGTCATCAGAGGTCTAATCAGTGTCATGTATAAGGACCTCGACACCCTCTTATTCAGTGTGCTTGCCCTGTTGAGCATTGGGTTGAGCTGTTTGAGCCTCGCGTGCGCTCGGTTGGCAACGTATTCGATGTGGTCCCCCCATGTAAGTTTCCGGTCCAGCCAGACACCAAGGTATCTGACTTTCTCTCGGAAACGTATTGGGCGTGTATGTAGTGTTATCGGTTTACAGTGTTGGTGTTTGCGCAGTTTGTACATGTGAGCTATATATACGCAACGCCAAAGGTAAGTTAACGATTTGTTTTGTGGCAAAGATAATGTTTTGATACATCTACACGAAAAAGAAGAAATACGCTCTTCAATTTATTAATTCCTGAATCTTCACCTGTTTGTTTCTATAAGTGGTAGCGTGCAGACGTATGCGTGGATCCGTCGTACCAGCATTGTTAAAAAAATTGTATCTCAAAGTGTTATAAAAAAGTTATTAGAAAGGTAAAATTAATTTGAATATGTGAGATGTGAGTCCCCGTCTGTTCATCATTTCGCCCACCACCGAGATCCTGTATCAGGAGGTTCGGAGCAGACAAGAGGAATTTGCTCTAGCAGCGGAGTAGTGATCCTGCATCGGCATTGTTATAATCAAGACTACGCATAATGGAATTAATGTGAGGCAGTAAGTAACGCAAATTATGAATATTGACCTTGAATGTATTGATACTGAAGGTCTGTTGATATTGGTATCAGTTAAAGTTCACCCAGGACATGTAAATAAATTCATAAATTACCTTCCAATTTCTTTCAACTATTATTTCCAATCAATTTTTCCAATTATTCAAGCAGCAATTATTAATCAGTTTCGATTATTTGCCCACCCACATTTGCCACTATTCAGGGGGAGGATGGGTACAGGATACCTGTATGGGACAGTTCTAGCATTAAGTCCATGGTAATCGCTGCAGGGATGCCACTAGCCGCTCTTCTTGTGGATCAGATGTAAGGGAATGCCCACAGACTGTGTGAACAACATATAACTCGCGATAGAAACATTTCCTCAAATATTTCTTTACTTTCTGTTAGGCACTCTGGTACACTCCTACAGACGCATTGTGGAACAGGTGGACCTGGTGTCATACACATATCGTGCATGGTATTGTGCTTAACACCACCTCTGTTGCACCGACGAAAAATCCACAGTACCCACAATATTAGCGTTATGGGAGAGCTGTGTATTTACATTGCCGACTCCTTTTACCGTGCCAGATGCAAAATGTTACTGAGTTCCCATCACCCTGTGACCATCGCTCCTGTTTATTAAGCAATGGTTCGTCAAGTCCACAGTAAGTGCGAAATGTGAAAGGAAATGTTCACCTAAGATAGACTAAGTGAGGTCTGCAACCACAAAATTCCCTTTGACATGAGAAGAAAAACCTGTAATAATCGACAAATTTTTCTGGCCATGAATGAAGATAATACTTGTTTACATCTATTTGATGTAGAGGCTGATTGAACGTTACATCAGTTGCACAGGGAGTGTGCTGACCTCTGAGCTGGTGTCGATAAAAAAACCAAACCAGAAATTTTACCAGAAATATGAAACTGGTGTGATGCTGTATTGCACACTGGAGTTAGTGGTGACTGAGTTGTCTGAGCAGGTGCTCTACTACTATAGCTGGTGTATTTGCTTCTGTACTGCAGTCTGTGACCAGCTGTGAGACAATGCTCCTTTTGTTGTTGGTGCTGTTTGTAGGTGACGTGGATTTTTCACGTCTAATACAGTTCATCCTTGCTATTTGGGCAGTTGCACAGTGCACTGCGCATTCCACCTTGAGACCTAAAATGTCTGTGATATCAGCAGATGTCAGTAGAGCCAACCTAGACATGGCTGCAATGTTGAGACTGAGAATTAGAACTTCGTGAACGTGATAGTAGTAGCGCAAAGTTCATTTTTGCGCGTTTCGTTAGTGTGGGTAGCATACATTCAGGGGAAAACTTGAT
The DNA here is from genome assembly GCF_021461385.2 of Schistocerca piceifrons. Lineage (NCBI taxonomy): Eukaryota > Metazoa > Arthropoda > Insecta > Orthoptera > Acrididae > Schistocerca > Schistocerca piceifrons. The sequence continues at coordinate 608,641,475 of NC_060138.1, forward strand.
TGATTTACGACCCCTTTCACCTTCTCTTAACCTATTGTTCTGTTAATTGATTTATGACCCCCTGGGGGTTGATTTGTGACCCTCTAGCAATAATCTTTCCTTCTGAGAAACACATCCACTCCTCCCCCTCCTCCTCTCCCACCCCTCTGTGAAACCACCTCACCGATACAAACACACCTTTGATATCAAGTAAATCGAATAATTAATTAAATCGATAAATTAATTAACCCCTCCCCCTCTGGAAAACCCCCCATCTCTCCCCTCGAACTCCCCACCCCATTCCCCTCACCTATCTGGAAACTGGGGGTAAAAGGATTCAGTGCTGAAGAGGAAGGATCTTACGACAGGAAATACAATTTCATAGCAAAGGATATACTGTTTATTCATAAAATTCAATTTGCAGTGGTAGACTCTCTCCTGCTCGCCATCACTGCTGTTTCGGAAGATACAGGTCTTGTAAAATACATTGAAAAGAAGTAATTGAATAGATCACTTTCTCTTCTGTCTGCACAAAATTGTGTCAACCTAACTCACCGCACGTAATCGCATTGTTAAAAATCTCTCTATCCTGTCTTTGCACCAACTGCTGGGCAGATGCACCAGCTGCTTCTTGTATTTCTGCTCGCTGGCTGTTGGCTGCTGTTGGCTGCTGCACCACCAGCCATCTCATGTATTACCACACACACAGTGCCAGCTGGTGCAGTGCGCAGAGTGGAGGTCGCCCTAATCCCTGAACAAAGTGTCAAGCGACAGCAACTCTTTGATATTGATGCCTGAGAAATTTCTGTCGAAACACATGCTGTCCCTCCCTCCCCTCTCTCAAGTGCCACTACTGCACCCACATGTGCTGTCAGTCGTGGCTGGGTCGGACTGTAAAAACAAAGCAGCGTTTACCTGGGGAACTCCCAAGCCTTCCCCTGCAGGTCATCATTCATTGCTGTTTCAGACGTCCAGGTCTTGTACAACACATCGAAGAGAAGTAATTATATAGATCGGTTTTTTCCGATTACACAAGGACTACTATCAGGAAACACTCAACACACGTTATTATACTGTCACTCATTGCACATAACATATCTGGCGAAAAACAAGTTATAGGTCACTTCACTGACTGTCGGGTCAATCGCACCACACTGTGCACACCAATCATCAGGGACTGCTGCAGCTGTGGGACCACACCAACCTCCATAAACAAAGCATCAGGTAGCAGCATCACTTTGAAATTTGGTACCAGACTCACTTCCTGCTTCTCCCTCTCCCTATCCTGCTCTCTGTCTCAAGTGTTTGCTTCCTGTTAGTGTTACCTTCCGTCACCCTCCCCTGCCCCCACTGCCAATCATGTAGACCTGGCGTTAGTAGTCGGTACATCCATTTCTTCTCAAACTTCCACTGCTATGAAACCTGTAGCAGATGGAACAAAGACATTTAAGAAGAAGTGAATAAAGTGGTGGATACCTGGTAAACCCCCAGCTGTGAATGTCTTGGAAATATTCACTCACTCTATCAGACTGATTGACTTATTAATTTACTCGGTAACCATTGCGTATGTCCAGTTTTTCCTTGCATCCTGTTGGTGGGTACTTGGACAGGTTTATTTGGCGGTATTGGATCCCACAACTGCCTGGTTTCCAAACCCTGCTCTTCCCCCTTCCGAAATTTTTCCTCTGGCCACGTATTCGTGGATACTGGCACAGGTAGGTCATTTGGTAGGAAGTCCATTCCATTGGAGGTTACTGAAAATTTCAAATGTTAGCTCAATCGGATGCTATGTCCTTAAACAACCTGTGGAGGAATTTGTGTTCACAATGCCACTATCAGAAACAATAAACTGATCAGTCAGGACTTTGATGTTGCGATTGGGTTTTTAACGTAGTATATAATCCCTAGGTTGGGTTTTTCAGCTGCATTAGGACGAAGAAGGGTGAGGAAGGACCTGCTGCATGATAGGATAGACACAACAACAAATATCAATGCAAGACAGAGACCACTGCAATGTATTGAGAATCACTAAACACAACATATTTCAACTGCGATCCAAACCGTACTAGTAACTGAAATGGTTAGAAGTCACACTCGTACATCCCGCGCGCTCATGTCCTGATGTCCACATGTAGTGCCCCAGGCCAGAGAATCGCGCAGTGCTAGTTAACGCCATGTACGCGCATCTCAGCGATCACACTAGGTCTTCAACCAGACTCAGCCTGCCAGAGACTAGCTCCCAACGATGGAGGGTGTCTGGCAATGAAGGGAGTGGTAGGAATTCGGATGTTATCAACACCTCCAGCGCCAACATTTGTCAGATATTGAAACCTCTCAAATATCAACGTAAAAAACGGAGAATATGCACCATACACAAGATCACGAAGGCTGCCCTACATACACTGAGTATTAGATAGCTATTCACCCATCTAGACGGCGACGTGTTGTACCCCACCCGACCTGTTCACAAGCCTTAGTAACGACTTGCACCTTAAACTGCAAATGTTAATCCGTTCTGGCCACTGGCTACCTCGGACACACTCCCCACATGCCTGACAGTGTCACCCCAGGAAACCTGGCATATATTTATCTCTGTAATTACAATTAAATATTACGATTGCAGCCCCAATCTGTGGCATTTGACAATGAGTATAGTATCAGAAATACCTCCTCCTGATGGCTGTGGCTCTGGGATGAATCCCACTTTGAAATATTAATATTTATGCCCTCCTTATGACTGGATATAAGTTTCCACGTAAAATCTTTCATCCCCTTTACGGATATCGCTGCGCTGAAATCGTAATTTTCTATGGCAAATCAATATCTCCCTTATGATCGGATATAGTCATTTTCTTTGCACATGTTTGAACATTGACCACAGTAACTTTACATCCTAACACATACTTATAAACCTGCTGATCACAGCGATTGTATAACACATCCCCTACTAAGTATAATACTTCGCCAAAAACTGAATTCTGGTGACACCAAACAATAATGAACGAAAATCCGCGATCGATGGACATGCTCCATTTGTTTTCTTGCGATTGATACTAGTGTAGGAAGTTAGATGCAATGACCATGTTACTGAAACCTGGCATAAAAAGTGATCGTATTTATGGACTGAAAGTGTGGATGCACTTCGCCAGTGGTGTAACCGCGTAATAAAATCACCCTTCTCGCCGAATTTAGAAGGAGGGTTAAATGATTTATAAAAATATTTAATTGTGAAAGCATTTTTAAAGCTAAATCTTTCAAATTTGGTGTTTGACGTCTCAGAAATGAAAAAATTAGTGTTTCACTGTTTTCTTGGAAATTCATCCCCTAAGGAGATGAAATGAAACCAGACTGATTCACAGATTCATCATTGCCCAGCCCATACCGCTAAGGACAGAGACTTGGAATTAAAGGAGGCTGTGGATCTTAGATTGTTTACATGTCTTAAGAACGGATTGTACAGAATTCCACTCCTAAGGGGGTGAAATAGGGTATTAAAGGCCTTTTGAAAATACTTCGCTAATAAGAAACTCTGAAGCTAGAACAATGAAAATAGGTGTTTGGTTTCTTGGTAGAAATGAAAATGGTGCAGCATTTTGGAAATTCAACCACAAAAAGGGTAAAATAGTGGGTGAAAGGTTTTCTCAAAATAAATCTTTATTAAAGAACTACTACTAAACTATTTTTAAAGTTACATCTATGAAAATTGGTATTTCACTTCTTGGTTAGAAATAAAAACAACACCCTTCAGTGTTCTTGGAAATTCAAACACTAAAGGGGTGAAATAGGGGATGTAAAGCTTTATGCAAATATTTAATTAGTAAAGCATTTTTAAAGTTAATTCTGTGAAAATGGTAATGTACCTGTTAGGTTGGCTGATGGAAAATTATTCTGTTACGTAGCTTAATGCTTATTATGCTAATTTAAATTGGGATTTTATTACATAAGATATCTCAGGTCACCATCTGAATTGACATACCACTTAATTACCCTGAACATTTGCTTGGAAGAATACAGTTGATGGACGAGACTCAGTTCTGGAAAAAGTAATGAAATTTTGATATACCTCGATAATTCTTGATTAATTCAGTAGGAGAAATGTTGGAAAATGTTGTTAAATACACTAAAAACCATATGTGTGAACTAACCTGGCCTGGAAGAGACTCAGTAGGGAATTGGATAAATAGCAGATGAGTTACTGAACACCAAGAATTCATTTTACTGTACATTTATTTCATGACAAAATCTTGAAAATGGAAGTGCAGGAACAATTTATATTTAACATATAAACCTTAACCTACCAAGGAGTGTTGATTCTGAATATTGCTGTTAAAATGGTCAGAATTGCATACATCAGTAACACGATCATCTGAAACTGGGAGTCTCTGGGAAAGATCGATTACACACATATACATTTGGACTATTAGAGAAAGAAGTCATTCAGCTATTTGATAAGGGAAACAAGATCTAAATTGGGTTTAGGAGAGAATAGCCTCAATGGTTGAAAACCTTAAACAGAAAATTATTATTAAATTTATAAGAAATTAGGTGAGATTGCAATTAAGAACAGTGAACAGAACTATATCCTATGAAAAATTCTTTCAGCTGGAAGGAGCCACTGAAAATCAATAATAACCATGTGGGTACCCAATGCAAAAGAAAAACTGATACTATTTAATAAAAATTCACGACACAAAAGGCCAAAAGAATAAAACAATAAAGCACGAGAATTTACTTAAGCAAGGAAGCTGGTTCAGTTGCTAGCATAAAATACTGAACTACGAACTCGCTCAACCAAACACGTGGAAATGGCTACAAACCATGTACAAAGAGAAACTTTCTCAAATCTGCACAACACACAGTGTCCTTTATCTTTGTGTGACTACCAAATATTAAAACCACACACACTTCTAGAAATGAATTACACCGTTTATTCACGAATAGTCACACTCATAGATCCATGGGCCTTCATTCCCCACAACTCTAACATTAAAGTGCCTGAAGAAAATACTGCTATAAATTACAAAAACAGCAAAATTATTCTCAACTCGTGCCTATGGGAGTTAACCTGATTTACTCCACAGTAACTGACATCTACTAAGAAATAAATTAAGGATTCAGTTATGCTGAAAATAATAACACTAAGGACTTTGACTACATGTTACCTTTTCGGCGGTTCTGAGTGCAGTGAGGCTGCTTACTAGTCACCTACAGTCTCTATCACAGGCCAGAAGCCAGTGCACAGATAACATGCACTCTCTACCAGTTTTCGCGTTTTTGGTCGTAAATATATATATATACTCTTTTCTATTTATTTTGGTTTTGTTTTTGTTATTGCTCGCGTAATAACGCATATACGAAAAGAGCCGCGAAATACCTTTTAGTAATGTTGTGCCAAGAATTTCTTTATAATCATTAATTTTCAACAAAACAGAATATATTGGGTTCTTATTGTTCTGTATCTGGCTTTCTATTAAAGGAACATTTTTGGTTACTGTAACTCACTATAAAAAATCAACATATCTTCCCTACTTTATAGTTATTGAGAATGAAAATTACTTTGTTATGAAATACTGATGTTACAGTTCGCAAAGATTGCTCAACATTTTGCAGTGGATTTTTGTTAAGCGTAAAACACCAATAATTACCACGACTAGCACAAGAACATGAGACTATTGTCGGAGAAAAATACGTTTTCACTATAAGGTTTGCCAGACCAGAACTAAGCACAACAAATTTCCTATTATGTTACGAAGGTAGATTATCTCTTTTGTACTGTTAGCAATATATTATCAGCAGCCCGCATGAACCTGCAAAACACATCATAAAATCTGCTGCTCTGCTCTGCAAGTCCGGAAGCTGAAAGAGATGATTTTATTTCACTATTACCTTCCCGCTTCTTCGCGGTATGATCGATTTCTTTTAGTGCAGTTTGAATGCGCCGCGGCAGCGGCTTGTTCGTTCGTAGCGCAGCTCTGCACCACGGATAATATTTAAATAACTGAAAATGTCTTAAAAGGATGGGATAATAATTTAAGCAAGCTACTACAAATAATAATGCAAGGTTTCATTAAATAACTCTATTCAAAACATTCAAATATGTTAACTTATCTACAATACACACCTTTTTTAAAAATAAGTCGTAATGGCGTACATCGCTTAACCATAACAAAAGAAGACTACGTTAGCATGTACAACTGCGGCACAGGCTATCTTACTCCCGTAACTCCAAGAAGAAGACAAAGAAATTAATGTTCATGCTGTATTATTTATACTAGTGATGTTTTTCATCTGTGTATGATATTTATCGTCTGTGCGGTTTCAGTACTCGCCGACACAGATATTATCTAAAATAAATAATAATAAAAAAAATACATAATTCCATACAATAACAGAATACGATGCTCAATATTTTCTCTTTACTACAAAATATGTCTTTTGCTAAGGGACGTTACACAGTGCCACCTTAACAAATGCAACGGATAATCGCTCGCCAGTGTCTCTCTGACCCAGAGTAGTTCTCCTTTGCTATACAAAAAAGTTGGGTAAGCTTTCCCTACATTCAGAGACACTTATCCAAGTCCAGAGACATACAGATACTCCAGCAGAAGACAAACACACTTCCAAGCAGACAACCAGAGGGAGGGAACAAGAAAAACATAGGTGAAAACGCAAATATATAATGACTGACTTTCTATGTCAAATTAAACTCTTAATATGTATCTGGCTAATGTATTAAATGATTTAGATATGATATACAATTCAGATATGGTAATTTAGTATTGAAGAATGACCATGGCTGCATAGCTGCCAGATATAGCATCCAGTTGATCATCTTTCTCTCAGTTTAAATTTATAGGAGCACCCGCACTTACGTGATGCAGTTTAGAAATTTAAAAGTGGGATCAACCCTGAAAGTTAATGAGGTGACATATATAGACACGCTTCATACACCCTGCCGCCCAAGAGGAAAATGAGCAAGGAGTGACCTAGCCACGGAAGGACATTACCAAGCATTTTTCTACTAACATACAACAGCATAACTGATGAATCAACAAAAAATAATAACAAATCTGTTAAGCAGATTGAACGTATCCAGCACATCAAAACTAATTTACACTATAATTTAATCACTAGTGTCTAAATTCTTTATTTAGCTGTGGTTTTTGTAAGTATGAAGATTAATTTAGGCTCCCTATCGGTCAGTGAAAATTATGCATGGTACATTATCAATCCCATCCTTAATGAACAGTTAAACACAAAAATACCAAAGAAATTTATTTAAAGTCCGTAATAATAATAGAAATACATCGATTATATAAAACACAAAATACTTCAGAAGAACATCAATATGCAGGCATGATGTGAATTGCCTTGGACCAATGACATACTGACAAAATCATAATAGTAATAAAATACATAGATTGTACAACACATGATACATAAGAAAGAATGACACTAAGCAGATATAGTACAAATTGCATTCAAAAATAGTGATATTCTACTGTACTTACAGTGAAAGCGTGAACTAGTGTCTCATTCTGGCTATGGAGTAGTGATTTGCATGTCATTTTCTAGCATCAGTACCTGTTTTTAGAGAAATCCTTTCATTAGTAAAATTAAGTCATGAAAAATAGCAGAAAAATTATGTGTTGTGTGAAGTATAACATACCATAATATGCATAAACAAATGAAGAAATGTGGACTATTATACAGTGTGCGGCATTTAAAACTGTTTGTCGGAATATTTGGTGAAATACACTTCAGATTAAAATGTGGTAATAAATGTTGTTCATCCGCTCCCCCGCCCCCGGAGTGGTGAACCCCCCCCCCAGGAGGGGGGGAGTGGTTGACTTTGAAATATGAAATAGGAATCCCTATTTTTTTATTGCAGATTTGAATTATCTGTGAAAAAATATGGAACTTTTGCAAGAAACATTTCCTTCGTTTCATGGTAAATGGCGCTGTAATCGGCACTCATGAATATGGGGTAACAATCAGTGCAAAACGGTAATATCTCACAAAAATACACATCCATTTAGGAAAATCAAAGTTCATTATTTGATACATGGGAAAATGCTATCATGTGACACTGTCTACTCTCCAGCATTGCGTTCTTAGACTACATTCAGCATTACCCAGGAACAACGACGTGGACACAGCAGTAATGTGTTCCCTTTGGGATGCTTGATTTTGATGAGTCCCCTTCTTCCTCACTATCTCGATGTGCTTGATTACTGTGAGTCACCGTGCCTCTCACTATCTCGGAGTGCTTCATTACTGTGAGTCCTCTTGTCTCTCACTATCTTGGGGTGCTTGATTACTGTGAGTCCCCTTGAATCTCACAAGTGTTTCAATGCAGCAAATGTTCGAAATGTTGTCTGTTGTTTCTAATGCACATTACAACTCTGTGTCTGAATGACAATCCGACATGTATTAGTGTCTGTGCACTAATGTTTGCACATTCATTGCGAATTCGGTACTGCATATCTTCAGGGGTTGTAGGTACATCCATGTAAACTCTCACTTTTAGCCATCACCACAGGAATAGATCAGCAGAAGTATAATCGGGTGAATGTGCGGGCCACGTCTGAGGACCTCTTCGTCCAATCCATCGACACGGATAGTTTCGATTCAAAACTTCTCGAGCTAGTCGTGAATAATGCGCTGGGTACTCATCGTATTGAAACCACATATCCAGTCTTGTTTGAAATGGTACATCGCCCATAAGTATGGGTAAAACATTATCCACAATGTCACTGTACATTTGACCAATCAGATTACCTTCTATGAAATATGAACTGATTACTTGCATACCTAAAATACCGCACCAAACATTGAACACCATGGGCATTTATGTTCAACTTGTCTTACCCATTGGGGATTCTCCACTGATCAATAATGCATATTATGTAGATTCACTCGACCATGGTTCGTAAATTTTGATTCATCAGAGAAGAGTATCTGTGAAATGAAATTATCATTGACTGCCAGTTGTTCCTGTATCCAGTTGCAGAAATTCAGGCGATTGTGAGAATCGTCACCATGCAGTTCTTGATCCGACAATAAATGAAATGGGCGCCATTCATGTGCATGTAGTATGTGTAGAACACGTCTTTGCGAAATTCCTGAACCTCGCGCAATTTGCTGAGAACTAATGTGAGAATTTTCAGCAATCGCAGCTAAAACGTTCACTGTGTTATTTTCGTTTGTCACAGGCCGCGGTCAGACTCTTTCTCTAGATTTAACACTTCCAGTTTCAGTACACAGGCGGACAATACTGCGAAACGTCGTTGCAGACGGAACATTCCTATCGGGAAACAGAGTAGCATACCTTTGACAAGCTTTGTCAACATTTCTATGAGCCTCAAAGAAAACGGCAATGATATTGACCCTCTCTGCAAACATTAATATCGTGGAGCAATTGCAATGAGATGTGTATTTTTTTTCTTTATTGTGATCTCATTCCCCTGCTCCATATGGGCACGGGAGGGCTGTCAGCGGCACAATCCGCCGCTCTTGAGCCGAGTGACACGACAACTAAGACAAGAATTAAATGTTACATAGAAGACGATAAAACAGGGGGACATAAAACACAGTAAGGGGAGATAACGGAGGTAAAAATACATTGACATGGAGACGTTCAATGGGGGGACAATTAAAAACGTCGACATAAAGTTAAAAAACACAGTTGGCGATTCTTAAAACACAAAGAAGACACTGAAGGCACACGCACAGTTTAAAAGTCGGCCACAGCATTAAAAACACTCCAGAACAACACACTTAAAACCCACTTGGAACACATATGATGAACAATAAAACTGCCTGGTGGGACCTGCCGAGGGAGAGGCTGGAGAGGATGTAAAAGGAGGGGAGAGCAAGGGGCAGCAGGGCAGGCGGCAGATGAAAAGAGTAGGGGCATCAGCGGGTACACTAAGAGGCAGGAGACAGGTGGGGCAGGAGATGAAGAGGGAAGACAAGGTAGGAGGGAGTGCAGAGACACTGAAGGGGAGCACAAGAGAGGGAGGGGGAGTAGGAGGGGAAAGCTGCTCAGGAGAAGGGAGGGGGAGGTGAGGGAGCCCTGAGGAGGAGGCAGGAGGACATGGGGTTAGAGTTGGTAGGAAGGGTAGATGTCAGGGCGAAGCTCATCATCCAGGAGGGGTAGATGGTGGAAGTTGTGTTGAGAAAGGAGGCAGAGGGTGTAGATATGGAGAGAGGGTGGGACACAACGGTAAAGGTGCAGCAATGGTCTGGGGGTGGAGAGGAAGGGAGACAACAGGGGGTGAGGGGGATCAGTGTGGTGGACAATATATAGTGTGTGGATGCGTTCAAGGAAAAGGAGAAGGTGGGGGAAGGGGATGAGGTTGTAGAGGATGCACATGGGGGATGGAAGGCGGATGTAGAAGGTGAGGTGCAGCACATGGCGTTCAAGGATTTGGAGGGAGTTAAAGAGGTGCGGAAATCCAAGCTAAGCTGGCATAACAGAGGATGGGGCAGATCAAGAATTTGTAGGTGTGAAGGATGGTGAAAGGATGCAGACCCCATATCCGACCGGACAGGAGTTTAAGGAGGCGGAGTCTGTTGTGAGCACTGTGTTGGATGGTAAGGAGATGGGGAGTCTAGGTGAGGTGTCGGTCGAGGGTGAGGCCAAGGTATTTGAGGGTAGGAGTGAGGTGGATAGGACGGTCATAAATGGTGAGGTAGAAATCATGGAGACGGAAGGAGCGGGTGGTGTGGCCTATGATCATTGCCTGGGTCTTGGAGGGGTTGATATGAAGAACCACTGGTTGCACCAAGTGGTGAATTGGTAAAGGTGGGTTTGGAGGATATGTTGGGCCCATTGAAGGATAGGATAAAGGGCTAGGAAGGCGGTGTCATCAGCAAACGGGAGGAGATTAACAGGCGGGGGAGGTTGGGGCATATCAGCAGTGTACAGGAGATAGAGAACAGGGGAAAGGTCGGAGCCTTGGGGCACGCTGGCAGAGGGAGAGAGGGTATGGGAGTTGGAATTGTGGATTGTCACATAGAAGGGACGATGGGAGAGGAAGGAAGCAACGAGGCAGACGAAGTTGATGGGGAGAGCATAGGTCTGGAGTTTGAAGAGGAGCCCAGGATGCCAGACACGGTCATAGGCGTTCTGCAGGTCAAGGGAAACAAAGATAGCGGATCGATGGGAGTTAAGTTGGAGAGAAAGAATACGTGAGGTTGAGGAGCTGGTCGTTGGCAGAGAAGGAAGGCCTGAAGCCACATTGGGTCAGGGGAAGAAGGTAGTGTTGGTTAAGGTGGCAGTGAATACGGTGAGAGAGGATTGTCTTGAACACCTTACTGAAAATGGAGGTGAGGCAGATGGGAAGATAGGAAGAGATATCAGAGGGGGGTTTGTTGGGTTTAGGGAACAGCAAGACACGGGAAGTCTTCCACAGGTCGGGGTAAAATTCAGTGGAGAGGAGGACATTGTACAGGGTAGCAAGGACAGACAGGAAGGCTGGGGTGAATTCCTTGAGGTGGTGGTAGGTGACGCCATCATGACCAGGGGCAGTGTTGCGTTTGGAGTGGAGGATTAGTGTGATGTCATGTGCGGTGATGGGAGTGTTTATGTCTGAGGGGGATAACTGATCCAATTACTGGAAGCTAGGGGCGAGCAGTGGGACAGAGGTGTCAGTGCAGTCAAGGACGGTGTGGAAGAAGGAGTAATCAAAATGGGGATCGTCAGGAATGGAGAAGACCTCAGAGAGGTGGGAAGCAAAATGGTTAACCTTACTGTCAGGAAAGGTCGATCGTCATGGATGGTGGGATGGCTACCAGTAAGGCGATGGAAGGCGGACCATTACTTGGAGGAGTTGACAGGGAGGGTGGAGTTGAGACGTGTGCATGTCTGGCGCCAGTCCTGGCGTTTCTTTGCTGTAAGGAGGTTCTGGATGTGTCAGTGTAATTCCCAGTGGCGGATGAGTGTACCTCGGTCACAGGTGCGAAGGAAGGAACGGTAGAGCCTGCAGGATTCATGCAGGAGGAGGACAGCCTGTGGACGGAGTGTCGGGCAGTGAGGGTGGATGAGTTTGGTTAGGACATGAGCCTCCACAGCGTCAGTGATGGTCTTCTGAAGGAAGGAAGAGGCATGGTTGATATCAGTAGGATGGTGAAAGGTGAGGGGGTGGCTTTCGACCTGTAAGGCAATGGATTCTCGCTAGGCATCCCAGTCAGCACGATGGTAGTCATGGACAGAATTTGGAGGGGCAGCTGGGCGGGTGGCTGCAGGGGTGGGACGGCAGAGGAGATGGTGAGAAGGACAGGGAGATGGTCACTACCAATGGGATCAAGGACGTCAATGGCGATGTGACCAAGGAGGTCAGGGGAAGCGAAGATAACATCCGGGGTGGAGTTACTTTCAGGACGGGTGTGCTGTGGGAGAGGAACGAGGTCACCATGGAGTGTGGCAAGGAACTGATGCCACCGCTGAAGGGTGGCAGGGTCATGGCTGTGGATATTGAGGTCAACGGCAATCACATAGGTGGAGAAGGTACGGTCAACATGGGAAATGAAGTCGAAGGGGAGAGGAGATGCTGGGCAGATATAGCTAATGGCACAGGTGATGGTGAGGGAGGGAAAAAATAGGCTGAGGAGGAGGTGTTCAGTTGGGTCATTGAGGAGGGGTTGTGACTGGACATGGAGATGCTTGAGGTGGCCTATAGTGACCCCACCTCGGGCAAGGGGAAGGGGATTGTCAGTGTGGTGAAGGAGATAGGGAGAAGTGTGGACAACATGATGGGTTGGAGGAAGGTTTCATTAAAGATGAAGGAGTCAACCTAGTGATGGGGTAGGGTATGCATGAAGAGGTATTTGTTAACAGGGAGGGAGTGAATGTTGAGGTAGAGCAGACAATACTGGTGGCGTGCCGGGAGGTCGGAGGTGGGTAGGAAGCGGGATGAGGAGAGAGGGGCCTAAATGAGGGTGTCGAGACAGATGAAGGTAAAGTGGGCCTGGTTGTAGGAGTAGGTGGCGTAGGTCTTTAAGTGTAAAACAGAGTGGGAGGCAAGGGAAATCTGCTGGAGTGTGTGGGGGCACTGGAAGGGGTGGATGTTCTGCGGGACGATGGTGAGGAACCAGAGGATGTCTTCTGCTGTGGGGGGAAGGCGGTGGGAATTATTGGGGTGGATGGGCGGGTCGCTGGGGCAAATGGCGACAGTGAGCTTAGGGTTGGTGGGAGGGGGTTTGGCTTTGCATTTGGAGGAATAGGTGGGGTGAGGTTCATTGCAGGTGTTGCAGGAAGGGGGAAAGGCGAGGTTGGGACACTGTTTAAGGAAGTGGGAGGCTTAACAATGGGGGCAGGTTGGGAGGTTCTTGCAGTTTTGGGTGAGGTGGTCGTTGTACAGGAGACAGTGCTGGCAGTGGTAGGATTGGGGAGGGGAATGGGACGGGTCAACAGGGTGGTGGCAGTTGAAAATCAGGGCTCCCTGTGTGAGGAGGTGGTCGATGGAGGAGGTGGACTATGTAAATATACGCATGAGGAAGGTAGGTCCAGAGGAGTTGTAAATATGGTGGGCCAGCGGATTTCCAAGGCGGGATAGTCATTGAGTTCTGCCAGCACCTCAGCCTCCATGACCACAGGGCTGTGTTTTGTGATCACAGCAGTGAGGGTTGGCGAACGACGAGGGGGTGGGGGCTGAGATGTGTAGAGTCTGAATCATTGAAGTAACATGCACAGTCTGACCACAGACTGAGCGCGTGATCACAGTCTGTGCTTGATTCGATAGTGGGAGGTGTCACATGATAGCTTTATCAAAAATATCAAACAATTACTTTGATTGTCTTAATCGGATGTGTATTTGTGCGAGATAGTACCGTTTTTCAACAACTGTCACCTCATTTCCATGTTTACCAATTACAGTGTCGTCTGTCATGAAACAATAGAAATGTTTCATACAAAAGTTAATATTTTTCACGGAGAATCCAAATTGCTATTAAACTGCTGTTAAAAATAGGGGGTTCCTATTTAAGATTTCAAAGCCATCCCCCTGCTGCCCCCCCATGGTTGGTGCAGGGGGGTCGAGCGTTATGTTAATGGATGTCCCTCTTCAAGATGAACGTTTATTACCATTCTTTTTTAATCTGATGTGTATTCCGCCAAAAATTCAGACAAACAGTTTTAAATGCCTCACCCTATATAGTATTGTGGATGATGACAACTAATGTTCTTCATTTTACATCAATCAAGAATTGCCCTGATGTAAAATAAATTGATCTGTGATTATCAAAAATGAATGACCTATGTGAGAATGAAAATTCACTGAAGTCTCTTTTCTTTACTCAAATTCTTAAGTTCAATCCTTTCACTCTGAAACATTATTTGAGATTTAGTGATTGTGTTAAATGAACAGACTAATAGTCGCAGTACACACACATATAGGCTATTTCATTTTATTTCTACACTGAACATTTCACTCGTCACTTACACAACACAAGGAGCCTGGGGAGATGGTCGATTCTCATTGGAGTAATTGAGGGACAGCGGGGCTCGATGTCGCCACTGTCAGTGATTACTGCCATCGACTTGATACATTAACCACATCATTAATCCAATCTCTTCTCAGATGACATCCCCTCCCCCCCTCCCGTATCTTTGTCCACCCATTGTTTCACTGGCTCTTGTGGGAATGACAGACGATGGTTGTGAGTGCAGGATGCATGCAGAGGTACATCAGTGCGCCATGTGCCATGCCTCTGAGTTGGAGAGACAGGCCTGCCTCCAGCTCATGGCATGTGAGGTGAGTCACGCATAGCTGCTGGTCGCATTTATCCGACAACCACTGACATTCCATACATAGATGGGGTGTGGCGTCACCAATGAGGATAACGGAGGCATCCAATGTCGCAGATAACTCCTTTTAGTGTCACAGACTTCTTCTTCCACACCCTAGCATTTTCTGGCCGTGTGGTAGCCATGCATGTCTCTCGATGGGAATTGCGTTTAGAACATCACGCAAATTTTTCATTTACTGTATATACACTGATCAGCCAAAAGATTATGACCACTACAGATAGCGACGTTGGTTTTGCTTCGTGGCATTTGATACGATAACAGAAGAATGTAAGCAGAGCAGACATGGACTGGAGATCATCCTAGCGAAGATATGGGCTGCAAATGGGGAAATCCTTTGAGATAACCGACTTTCACATAGTTTATTATTATGCAGAGCCTGTGAACGAGTATCTCTAAAACGGCGAAGCTGCTCGAATGTTCATGTGCTACTGCCATGAGCATCTATGGAAAGAAGTACAAGGACAGTGAGTCTTCCACTGGGCGCTTAGTGGCTGGACATCCAAGACTCTTCACACAACGCAGGGTTTGGAGGTTTGTCTGCTCTGTAAAGTAGAACATACGACGATCTGTGGCATCTCTGCTGGAAAAGCTTAATGCTGGTGGATGCACAAGTGTTTTGGAGCACACTGTTCATCGTACATTGTTGAACATGGAGCTCCGCAGCAAACCACTCCTGCATGTTCTTGTGTTCAACCAATGACATCGTCGTTACGATTGCAGTTGGCATGGCACCCTCAGGATTCGACCTTGATCGACGAAAACGAGTCGTCTCTTTGGGTGGATCATATTTTTGTTCATTAGATCGATGGTCGTCCCCACAAACTCCATCATCACAGTGTACGCTGGCTCGAAACATATACTGCACTATGGATGCTAGCTGGTGGGAGGAGTTTTATGCAATGGGGGAGACATTCTCCTGCGCTTGCATACGACCTGTGGCAGTAATCAAAGACATGCTTGATGTCTTCCCCAACGGTAATGTCATCTTTCAGCAGTATAGTTGTCCGTATCTCCCTGATATGCAGGATCAGCAATGTATTTCATCCAAAGATGAACAAACAAGCTATTAAGCACATTGATCACAATATTTTGTGTCATCAGTGTATGACAGCCTATTTTTCACTACTGGCTACCGTTCACATCCATGGAATTATACTACAGCATGTATGTAGGCCTTCCAAAAGCTGATTAGGTTTATGCTATGACATTAAAAAGGAAGATACAGCGTTGTGTACTTTTTTTATTCTTACAGAGAACAGCCTGTAGAAGTAAAACATATGAAAGAAAAGGCATTTTACACACTTAAGGATTTGAAAAGTAGTTAAAAGTCTATAGATATTACTAAATCACTGAAAGCACTGATCGTTCTTTCATTCAGTATGTTTTGTATTGGTCTTTGTATAGTGTACTTATGTGTATAAAGTTTATTACTAATATTGTGTACTTCAATTTTTAACTGATCATTTGTAATTGTGATCCCATTAACACCTTACCTTGTAAAGTATGAGGGGAAATATAAATTTCATTTCTGAAGTTTCCAAAACTGGTTTTCATATATGTTTACATTGGAATTATGCGATAAATTTGGGCAAGTAAAGTAAATACTTCATTTAAATCTGACAGCCACTAATTTGAGCAGTTCGTTTAGTTGTTATATTGCATATTATGTAAGCATATCATATGTCACAAAAAGTTCATCATTTCAATACTATTTGATTTTGAAATAGATAAGGATGAATAAGGATACAATACTGAAGACAACTATTTGCTCAGATAGTGTAGTTTTCGTTTACTTAAGATGTCAAATCCAAATGAACATTACACAAATTTACAAAGTTGTAAAATTTGTTGCTTAAGTGGACTAAGATTGAAATTCGTTGTCTAGTAATTAAACGTTTCCTGATTATGATAACAGTTAGGTTTTGAAAACTCTTTCATGTATAAAAAAAAATTCAGAGATTACTATGTAAACAAAGAGCATAATCTTTGTTTTCCAGATTTTTGAAATGTAAATTCGAACGTTATTTAAAGAATAAACAGAACCTTTTGTGGCAATAAAACCATGAACCCTAAAAACATATAATTATGAAAAAATTAATTATAAATGTATTACAATTAAAAGGCAGTAATTTTCGGGAAGCTTGTAGCACCAAATCCTAACCCACATACATATGTGAAAAGGTGCCAGTGGCAGTTGTTTTAAGTTGCACTTAAGTCTGCGTTAGTTCCTTGTGTCAGTTGTTAATCAACTTTAAGACAGGTAATCTGTTTCACTTGACTGCAACATGCGCATGTTTTGACTCTTTTAAGTTCACCTCAGCTTTAGTTATGTAAACATAAGATTCAGTGTTCTGTTATCAATATATGCAATGTTCTGGATATATAGGAATATCTGTCAGTAACAACAGATGGCTACAAGACCACGCTGATTGTTACGGCAGCATCTATGTCCCACACTACTCCCGCCAGTATCATTAATCCCAAACTTTCAAACTGATCACTCTCCCTGCGTCACTCCCCCGTATTTTAGCGTGTTATTTCCCGTAACTTTCCGATGCCACACGATCTTGTAACTCATCCTACGAACCCCTCCCCACCCTCCAAACTTTCACTGTTCTATCCCAGTTCGCACCCACTAATTCCACCTCATCGTCACATCTGCCGTCCCCCTTCTTCATACTTACCCATCCTCAGACCTGCTATGCACGCCAATTTTAGTGAGTTTTCACCTTTCGCTATCGTCGACTCCCTCAGATTTCATCTTGTTTCTCGCTTTTGCATCCGTTTCATCCTTCTCGTGATTTTTACACGTATTTGGGTGTATCTCTGCGAATTTTTCGCACATAATTCTACGTTATTTACATAATTTTTCGCATTTTTTCCACCACCACAGATCCGTGTTCCTTCCATCTGCGTCAATACAGAAAAGTTTCCTTATCCCGAACCAGAACCCAGTCCTGCATACTGTGCCTGCATTGTTGCTTGGCTCATGGAATCCCCCCAACTGGCATTACCATCAAATTACCCATCTCCGTCTGCCACCCCTCCTTCCACAATGACCTCCATCTGTACAAGATTCCACCAATCCTTAACCATCACCAATATAGTCCTGCAAAACCATATTAACCAAGTCCAAACCTCCTTGCAGTACCTTCTCTCCATCCAAAAAATTCTCCTACTATGCAATCCCAAATTCCTGGAACACATAACTCAATGAAAATCTTGCCCTCCAGTAACTAGAGCAACATCCACAATGCCATCTCAAAAAGCTCTCCAGTCTGCTCACTTCCCACTCCCACCTTGTAGTAGCACTGTTCCCCATCTCTAAAGGAACCTCCAAGCCGCCTCCACATCCCCTCATAGCTGACAAACTCTGTCTCACAGATCTGTTACCTTTACACCATCCTCCAAAACTCCCTCGCACCACCACAAAGAATACAGAATGTAAACTAATCCGAAACACAGTCAGTAACCTTTCCTTCAGAAGCCTTAGCCCTACACAAATATCAGTCCTTTCCAAAGGCCTCACCTTTTGCCCCACTCCCAAATTCAATCATGTAGCACTTGTTAAAGACCTTCTCTTCTTGTCATGGTCCCTACAGTGGAAACACTTTTTCACCATCAATCCTATCAGAATCAACCAAAGGCCAATGTTGAGCCCTGCCTAATTCAGTTTACTCTTCCAGCTAACCATGATCGACCCCCACTGACTCCAAAGCACCCCCAGTCAACTTTCCAGAATTTCTTAACCTTGAACCTTGCCTCACCATCATTCCCAAATCCCTTAGCATGCAAACTAACCTTACATCCGCAAACACTGATCCTGACCTTATAATCCTACCTGCGAACAAAGGCTCCACCACTGTTGTTTTGAACTGCAAGGGTCACCTGGCAGAAAGACTCCACCAGCTGTCAGACACATCCACCTACAAACCTTGCCACCATGACCCCATCCCAGAAATCAGAAATCCAGTAGGATCTCCAGTCACCATCAAATCCTTAGGACCATCCTAGAAACTTTCTCCAGAGTCCATCTCTCTGCTCACCCTTACCACTCCCTGCACTCCTACCTTCTACAAGCTTCCTAAAGTCGATAAACCCAACCACCCAGGATGCCCCATTGTGGCCAGTTACTGTGCCCCCACTGAACTGAAATGAAATGTCATGTGGAGAGGCACTTCCTGATTGCCTGGTGCAAGTCTTTTGAAGTGACGCCAATTCGGCGACTTGCGCATCTAAGAGGATGAAATGATGATGATGAAACGACACAAACACCCAATCCCTGAGCGGAGAAAATCTCTAACCCTTCCGGGAATCGAACCTGGGGCCCCCAGCGTGACGAGCCGGCGCGCTGTCCATTCAGCTATGGTGGCGGGCTGTGCACTCACTCAAAGAATCTCTTCTCTTGCAGACCAACACCTTCAACCTGTTACCTGGAACCTGTAACCACTCTTTAGAGAGTGGTTATACAGAAACGAGTATTAGATGAAATTCTGTTATACGAAATGACCTAAGAGCCAAAAAACGGTAGTAGTATTTCGAAGTAATCGTTAGCTAAAATTTTACAAAGAGTAGATATTCGAAATAGAGAAACGCAAAGTAGTACAAAGGAAATCCAAGGAGAGCTGCATTTTGTTTTGAATGTAATACATTAACCAATGTGCAGCATTGTTAGGTCTCTTGAATTTTTGTTTTCTTCAGGCGAGTGTGTTCGCATTCTTCTGTGGTCGTCGGAATTTTGGGATTAGAAGGCTAATTAAATTGCAATTTTGGAACTGGATTGGACATTGGAGTGGTGGAGAATATATTATTTTGGGATAAATTCAGAGATGGAGTCAATCAGAGGTGACTGGGTGTACAAACATTGATATTCAAAGGTGATTGTACGTGTTAAACGAAACGATACGATCGTATACTTACGACTGTTAAGAGATTTATTGACAATACGGAAACTTTTATGTTGAATTAGTACTTTATTCGCTCTTTGCGAATTATTAAAGAGCATTAGGACCGAAAATAGATTGGGCCTTATCACACTAGTATCTTTGCCACTAATCGTCAAGATGATTCCGCTAATAAACGAGAAGTGAAAAATAGTGCCCGTTAAAAGATTAAACTTGTGCTGAACAGACATTGAAAGGATTCAAACCCATAATTAATATAGTGTTGTGAGAATTGAGGAGCTTAGACATTGTAAGGCCCAGAGACATATTTATAATTTATTGGACATTAATGGCAAAGGACAGTTTCATGGGAAAGCATATCTTTGGTGATAGGTACACGAAGGAATGTAGTACTGACTGACTGTTATCATACCGAAACAATACACACTAGGATCAACTCTCCATTGATCCCCCGGTGCCATCTCTCATTAATTCAAGAACTTAATTGTGTCAATAAAACAGAAATATACAAGACATTCCCAGTGTTTACTAAATTCTACTATCAGCTAGTACATAGACAATAATATCTGTGAACATTCAAGTGTTATTGAAGCTGATAAACCTTTTTACAAACAGATTTAATAGGATTCAACGAATGCATGCAGGGTATGAAATATCTCTGGAAAAACGCGATCAATTTTCAACTGCTAGTTCACACGACTAGATTCACAACGTGATTCAGAGATGTTTTATGCCTGACCCACACGGCAGGGACTGGTTCTTAACTAGCCGGGACAATATATACACTAACGTTTGAGGTCAACTCTGCTGCCAGGGGGCAAACGGCGAAACGATATCTGTGCAGTGACGACGACGGTGGGTGTGCGGGCATAAACCTACCTTCCTATATAAAAGATACCAGCAATTTCCTCCACCGGCTCTCCACAGTTCCTGTCCCTCTACCACACGTTGCCCCGCTTGTGGCTATTGCTGCCAATTCCCTTTACAAAAACATGCCTAATGCCCATGGCCTCACCGTTATTGAACACTACCTTTCCCAACAACTGACAGATTCAAAACCAACAACGTCTTTCCTAGTTACCATGTCTAACTATCTCCTCGCCCACAATCACTTCTCCTTTTGCAGGTATTACCTACACAAATCTGAGGTATGGTTATGGGCACCATCCTATTCATGGGCCATCTAGAGGAATCCTAAACACCTCACTGGGTTCAGATTCATTGATGACATGTTTGCAATATGGATCGAGGGTGGTGACACCCTACCCACATTGTTCGAGATGCTCAAACACTTCTTCCCCATTTGCTTCACCTGGTTCTACTCAACCCAACAAGGCACCTTCCTAGAGGTTGACCTCAAAGATGGCTACGTCAGTACCTCTGTCCATATCAAACGTACTAACCACCAGCAATCCTTCCACTTTAACAGGTGCCACTGGTTCCATACCAAGAAGTAACTTCCATACTGCCTAGCCACCTGAAGTCATCTCATCTGCAGTGATGAGCGGTAACTCTTGAAATATACCAAAGCCTTCAGGGTCTGTAATTATCCTCCCAACCTTGTACAAAAACATATCTCCTGTGTCTTATCTTTCCAGTCTCCCACGACTTCCCAAAGCCCCACCATTCAGCCACAGGGGGGCATTCCCATCGTTACTCAGCACCACCCAGGACTGGAGCAACTGAATTACATTCTCCACCGGGGTTTCGACTACCTCTCATACAGCCCTGAAATGAGAAATGTCCTGCCCACTATCTTTCCCACTTTTCCCACAGTTGTATTCCACTGTCCACTGAACCTACACAATATACTCGTCCATCCCAACACAACCCCTGCTCCAACCCCTTATCTCATGGCTCATACCCCTGTAATAGACCTAGATGGAAGATCTGTCCCATACATCCTTCCACTACCAACTACTCCAGTCCAGTCACAAACATCACCTATCCCATCAAAGGCAGGGCAACCTGTGAAACCTGTCATGTGATCTACAAGCCAAGTTGCAACCATTGTGCTGCATTCTATGTAGGCATGACAATAAACAAGCTATCTGAAGGGAAACTGACAAACTGTGGCCAAAAACCAAGTGGACCACTCTGTTACTGAGCATGCTGCCAAACATGATATTCTTCATTTCAATGACTGCTTCACAGCTTGTGCCATATGGATCCTTCCCACCAACACCAGCTTTTCTGAAATGCGCAGGTGGGAACATTCCCTCAATATATCATATGTTCCCATAACCCTCCTGGTCTCAAACTTCGTTAGTCATTGTCCTCGGCCATCCAGCCTCTTTCCTGTTCCCATTCCAGCACTACTCAGCCCTCATTCCACCATTGCACCCAGTCTTTTTACTTCTCTCCTTTTCTGCTACCGCCCACCTCTCCCCTGCTCTCTGTCTAGCCTCCCGACTGCGCATAACTGCCCTACCCTCTCTCCACCTCGTCCCTGCACACTCCCCAGCAGGATTGTATTGTCTGCCACCCCTACCCTACAATCCCACCCCCTCCCCACCACAGCCTCCTTCTTACCCCTACCCATTCGCCCCTCCCATAAGGCACTGGTGTTGGTCCTCACAATGTGGCTTCAGTTGCCTGAGACTGCAGTCATGTGAGTGTGAGTTGCGTTTGCGTGAGTGAGGAGTGAGTGAGTGAGTGAGTGAGTGTGTGTGTGTGTGTGTGTGTGTGTGTGTGGTGTCTGTTTTTGACGAAAGCCTTACTGGACGAAAGTTTTACTAGTGACAGGCTTTTTGTTGTACCTATCTGTGACTCAGCATCTTCACCATATGGTGAGTGACAACTTTACTTTTCGTAATATCTTACAGTCTATTCATTTTTCCCATTGATTGATTTGTCAGTTACAATATTTGTGGATGTAATTTTCGAAGAAAAAAAAACAAAAAATGAAAATGCAGATATTGTGTTTCAGTCATCTGCATAAAAGACGCACACCACATGGATGCTGTTGCCAATTATTAACAGCAAATATTATTGAACACCATGAAAAAAGAATAATACTATTATCAAAAAGTTATTGGTGCTTACCATGTAGAGGAGGCATTTAGTCACAGACAGGCTCAATGAAATGAATATTAAATATTTAAACTTTTTAGACAAAAAATGTCCCTCTTCAGAAACAGAAAACACACACACACACATTTACAGGACTTAAAGTTTAGTAGTTGTTACATTGTGCTTGTCTGTGACTCAGTGACTTCTCTATGTATTGAGAAGCAACCTCTCCTTTTCATAATATTGTTGTTGCTCCAGTCTAGATTTTCCACTGTTTAATCACCAAAAATTTGTAAGTATAAACTCCCATAATAACTGGTATCTGTAATAGTGGTTTTCTAAAAGCAAAAAGTGCGCTGATACTGAATGATATTTTATGTCGCTACAATTGGGGGGTACTTATAATTGCGTTTTCTCAGCTGAGATTTTAATATATGGGATGATTAGATATTATATGGGATATGAATACTTACAACATTTGTATACTATTTTAATTTTGGTAATGCATATTTCAGATAAAGCAGTTTAATACTATATAAGATGTTTCAGAATTCATATTATAGAGTTCTAGAGGGGGACATAGTTGATGAAGTTTAGATAAGAAACTCACATCTACAGCTCCTGTAGAGCACACAGGGCAGAGCTGATTGTCTCCACTGTCTGTGCACTGTCGACTAGGAGATTTGAATGTGGACCTGAATGAAAACTTATTTCAAATCCAAATGGCACACTTATAGATATGAGTTTCTTATCAGAACTTTATCAAATAAATTTTCCCAACAGCTGTTAGAAGCCTCAGACGCACTATACAAAACATAACCTGTATATCAACACATCATGCATACTAAAAAAGTTTTTTTTTAATATACCATCAATTGGATGCAAATGGTTAAAGATGGAGGAATAAATATTCAAAAATAACTATTACGTTTAAAAAATAACCCAGGGATAGTTACCATAACTGCAATCTTTTTTATTCTGCAAATAACATATTAAACCCATCAACAATAAATGATTGTGTATACAGGTGACACATCCTTAATACTAAGTACTGATTCACTGAAAGATTTGGCATATGGAACCTATATGTCATTGAAAGTGTCGAAATGTATCTTCAAAAATCGTGTTCATTAGCAGAAACAAAGCTATTTACAATGACTTTCATACAGAACAAAAACATAAATTCCTTTACTTTTAACCTTGGGGATTCATGCCTAGAAGACGTGGAATGTAGAACATTTCCAAATTCCGAAACTGACGGTAGAAAAAATATTTGTGTAGGAAAGCCATATAAAAAGATATGCTCAAAAAATATACACACATTTTAGAGACAAAAATATTTGATACGCTAACCAGCCAAAAATTATTCACTATATACTACTGGATTTTTTACCAAGCTTATCATGCCACGAGAATTATAAAATTTGTGCAAGGAAGTCATCAGTTCCACAGAGGAAATTTACATTGAGGAAGTCCTGTAAAATTAAACTTCAAGATTGCAACATATTAACAGTACCTCTGTTGTAATATACACTCTAAGACCAAAAAAGACGCGCAGTTCAGGCATAGTGTGTTTGACTAATAATTAAAAAGTTTTTGGTCCTGGGTTCAAACCTTCCAACTGCTTATATTTTGAATAAAGGTCATCAGCAATGGCAGCCAATGACTTCTGGCGTAAGAAGTCACCCCCATTCTGCCAATAGCTTTATCAAAGAGGATGGAGGCGAGGGCAGAGGTTCAGGGCACTCTCTTGCCTGTGGGATGGGAAACTGCCCATAAAAGGTGGAAGAATCAGCAATAATCAATGGCATGAGGATGCAGAAACCAATGGAGACCACTGTATTAAAGATACATAATATGTATGCTAAGGACATGGGGCGTGCCAAAATGTCATGATAATCTCTGCATTGGCGAAAGATCTAGCCCTTTTGAATCTCCATGAGGGGACTATCAAGGGGAGGTGACCACGAGAAAAAGACTGAATAAACAATGAAAGTCTAACACTCTACGATTTGGGGTGTTGAATGTCAGAAGTTTGAACGTGACAGGTAAGATAGAGAACCTGAAAAAGGAAATAAAGGAAAATGCAGAAGCCCAATCTAGATATAGTGGGGGGGGGGGGGGGGCAGTGAAGTGAAATGGAAAGAAGACAAGGATTTCTGATCAGACAAGTACAGGGTAATATCAATACCAGCAGAAAATGGTATAACAGGAGTAGGATTTGTTATGAATAGGAAGGTAAGAAAGAGTGTGTGTTACTGTGAACAGTTCAGTGGTAGAGTTATTCTTATCAGAATCGAGAGCAAACCAACAGTGACAATTGTAGTTCAGATATACATGCTGACATCACAAGCCAAAGATGAAGAGGTAGGGAAAATATGAGGGTATTGAATGGTTAATTCAGTATGTAAAGGGAGATGAAAATCTAATAGTCATAGGGGACTGGAATGCAGTTGTAGGGGGAAAGAGGAGAAAGGGTTTTTGTAGAGTTTGGGCTTGGTACTAGGAATGAGGGAGGAGAGAGAATAATTGAGTTCTGCAATAAATTTTAGCTAGTAATAGCGGATACTCTGTTCAAGAATCACAAGAGGAGGAGGTATACTTGGATAAGGGAATATTTCTGTTATATTACAGCATGGTCAGGCAGAAATTCCGAAAACAGATACTGGATGTAAGGCACACCTAGGAGCACATATAGAGTCAGATCACTATTTAGTAATGATGAAGATAGACTGAAGTTTAAGAGACTAGTCAGGAGGAAACAATGAGCAATGAAGTGGGAATAGAAAATACAAAGGAATAAGGAGATATGCTTGAAATTCTCTAAGGCTATAGATACTGTGATAAGGAATAGCTCAGTGGGCAGTTCAGTTGAAGAGGAATGGACATCTCTAAAAAGGGCAATCACATTAGTTGGAAAGAAAAATGTCGCTGCAAGGAAGGTAACTACAAAAAAGCCATGGATAACAATAGAAATACTTCAATTAATCGGTGAAAGAAGGAGGTGCAAATATGTTCAGGGAAATGCAGAATTACATGTCACTTAGGAACGAAAGAAATAGGAAGTGCAGGAAAACTACGGAGAAATGGCGGTATGAAAATGTGAAGAATTCGAAAAAAAATCTCATAAGGACACTCAGCATATAGAGAAATCAAAATAACCTTTGGTGAAATTAAAAGCAAGGTTGGTAACATTCAGAATGCAATAGGAATTTCACTGTTACATGCAGAAGAGAGAACAGAGAGGTGGAAAGAGTACATGTACACAGAAAGGCTCTATGAGGGGGAAGACTTGTATGATGATGCGATCAAAGAAGAAACAGGAATCGACTGGGAAGAGATATGGGATCTAATATTAGAACCAGAATTTAAAAGAGCTTTGGACAACTTGAGATTAAATACGGCAGAAGGCATAGAGATTAGATTAGATTTCCTTTGGAATTTCTAAAATCATTGGAGGAAATGGTTACAAAATGATTATTCATGTTCCTGTGTAGAATATATGTAACTGGCGATATACCACCAGACTTTCGGAAAAACATCATTCACACTATTCCAAAGATAGCAAGAGCCGACAAGTGCGGGAATTGTCACACAGTCAGCTGACAATAATAATATACAGAAGAACGGAAAAGAGAACTGAAGATTGTTTGGATGTCGAACAGTCTGGCATTAGGCACCAGAGAAACTGCTCTGACGTTGCGTTTGATAAAGGAAACACGACTGAAGAAAAATCACGACACTTTCATTGCATTTGTCGACATAGTAAAAGTGTTTGATAATGTAAAATGGTGTAAGGTGTTCCAAATTATGAGAAAAATAGGGGTAAGGTATAGGCAAAGGCATGTAGCATACCTTATGTACATGAACCAAGAGGGAACAATAAGAGTGGAAGACCAAGAACAAAGTGCTTGGATTAAAAAGATTTTAAGAGAGGGGTGTAGTCTTTTGCCCCTACTGTTCACTCTGCACATCGAAGAAGCAATGAGGAAATAAAAGGAAGGTTCAAAAGTGGGATTAAATATCAAGACGAAAGGGTATCTATGTTAAGACTCACTGATGACATTGCTATCCTCAGTGAAAATGAAGAAGGATTACAGGATTTGCTGAGTGGAATGAATAATCCAATGAATACAGAATATGGATTGAGAGTAAATCGAAGAAAGATGAAAGTAATGAGAAGTAGCAGAAATTAGAACAGCGAGAGAACTGAGATCAGGAATGGGGATCACAAAGTAGTTGAGGTTAAAGAATTTTGCTGCCTAGGCAGCAAAATAACCCATGATAGGTGGTGCAAGGAGGACATAAAACGCAGACTAGTATTGGCAGAAAGGCGTACGTGGCCAAGAGAAGTCTGCTAGTATCAAACATAGGTCTTAATTTGAGCACTAAATTTCTGAGAATGTACATTTGGTGTACATCATTGTATGGTAGTAAGTCATAGACTCTGGGAAAAATGGCACAGATGATGATTGAAGTCTTTGAGGTATGGTGCTACAGAAGAATGTTGACAATTAGGTGGACTGAAAAGTTAAGGGATGAGGACGTTCTCTGCAAATTCGGCAAGGAAAGGAACTTATGGAAAGCACTGGCAAGGAGAAGGGACTGTATGTTAGAACATCTATGAAGAGAACAGGGAATAACTTCCATGGTACAAGAGGGAGCTGTAGAGGGTAAAAACTGTAGAGAAAGACACAGATTGGAATACATCCAGCAAATAATTGATGACATAGGTTGCAACTGTTACTCTGAGATGAAAAGGTTGACACAAGAGAGGAATTCGTGGCATGCCACATCAAACCAAACAGAAGACTGATGACTCAAAACTGGTTAGAAATTGACATTCACACAGGTATTAACAAAAAATGCAAAATTGTGAACTTTGGCAGCCTATGGACAGAAGTGTGACACAACAGCACCATTTCACCACACAGCTGGCAAGAATAGTAAACAGGGGACATACCAATACCAGGGCATAAATTATTTGTGTATTTCATTCTGTGTACTTAGTTGGACAGTAACTTTGCCACACAAGCAGGTGCACGAGTGATACATACAGATGTCAGCAGCTGAGAGAGGACATGTAGTTAAGATTCAAAGAAGCCAGCAGGAGTAATTAGCGAACTGCTCGACGTTTGAATAGGAGCGACGCCACTAGTCGACAATGTTGGCAGGAATGGATGAACCAATGCATAAAACAGTGCAACGAAGGCAGTGTTCGACCCAGAGAGACAACAGAACATGCTGACTGAGCAATTGTCAAAGAGGCACACAGAACCCATGATTCATCTTTATCATTGAGCTGATGTGTAACTGTTGCATCTATGACCAAAATGTCAATTAATAGGCAGCTCACAGAAAGGGGGCTGAGCTCAAGGCGCCCCTTGCATCGACTACCATTCACTCCTGTACATCAACAAGCCTGTTTGCAGTGGTGTCAGGCACATTAGGGCTGGAATCTCATTGATGGAGTAGGACCGCGTTCATTGGTGAGTCATACTACGAACTGAGCCCTGATGGCCAGCAAAGACGTGTCTGGAGACGACTCGGACAGTGGTTTGATACTAACCTGATTCGTCCACCACATGGCCTGACAACCTAAATTTCAGTAACGTAATGCTCACCCACAGACGGCGAGAGTTTGCACTGGTTGTATTCATGTTTCCAAACTCCACCTTGGCAAGCAACGTCTTCAGGTCTTTCCCTAATTGAGAACTTTGAGAGCATTATGGGCAGGGCCCTCCACACAGGTCGAGATTTTGACGATCTAACGCGCCAGTTGGAGAGAATTTGGCATGATATCCCTCAATAGGACATCCAAAAACTCTGTGAATCAGTGCTGAGCTGAATAACTTCTAGCATAAAGGTCAGAGGTGGACCAATGCGTTATTGACTTGCTCAATTTGTGAAGCTATTTCTCTTGAATAAATCGTCCAATTTTTCGGAAATCGTAATCGTTTGCTTGTCTGCATGTGCACATCACACCTACAATTTCCGTTCCATTCTAATAATTCCTTCTTGCTGGTGGGTTGTTCTTCAAATCTCTGCAGAAATAGAACCACTTCTTAGAATGACATAAAATTTGAACACCATGTTACTGAGGCAGGGGGAACATCATTGAACAAAAAAATAATAATTTAACCAAATTTTTAGCAATAAATGGTACTGTAAGAGTCTTAATGCAAATTGGGTCAGTTACAAACAACAAATGAAATGCAAAACGACGACTACACTTTGAGTTGCACATTACACTATCCATACTGTTTAATGTGCATAACTACACAAGTTTGGGAGTCAACAATTGTGCCACTGTTAGTTAGGTAAGCCCGTCCACCACAGCAAGTTCATATGACATCAGATGAGGAAAATCTGTTTTTAATAGTCCTGGACCAAAAACTGCATAAAAAGCGAGATGACATTGGTTTCTAATTGTTGTGAGACTGGCCCAAGACATGTTCAATGTGCTGTCCAATGTCTTCTGGCACAAGTTGAAATTGAGAAATAGCATGTTCCACAACAGATGAGTTTCTTGGGGGTAATGTTCAGAATGTGTTGTACAATACGTGTGCTCAGTTCAGCAACGTTCTTAAGTGGAGCACAGAACACAACATCTTTCAGATAGCTGCACACCCGGAACTCACATGAATTAAGATCAGGTGATCTGGACAGGCAGGCTGGAGGGAAATAGCGGCTGTACTAAATTACATTATCAGAACTGTAGGGTTGGTGCTCAAATGTCTTCCACTTCCAGTGGATGAGGTGGTCACCCAGACTGACTGGCATCTTGTGTAGACCTGCGACTAGCACTGAACTTGGCACATCATTCCACAATGGTAGTTTTTGGCAGACATGCTGTCTCATACACATTCTTCATTCTCTGGTAGATGCCTCACACTGTCTGCCTTTTGGCAGCTGAGAAAAGAATAACAGCACAGTGGTCCTGTTTAGACAAATTTGGTAATAACATCACCATAGCTCAAGTTTCAACATTTACTACACACACATTGGAAAGATAGAATTGCCACATTAATCCCTTGCCTGTATGTCACTGCATATTGGACTCATGCTCTGTTGCATACGTACCGCAGCAAAACCCACAAATGGAAATCTTTTTATATAAATGTTTATAATAAGTGATATGAATGCTCTAAATGTGAAGTGAATATTAAATTTAATAACTGCCTGGTCAATACTAATTACTTGTATGTCATGTCACTGAGATATTTTTTAGACATTACTCCTTGTGGCAAAAGCAAACCAGCTGAAACTTATTATAGCCATAATTCTGCCAGACATGGTGTTACTTAAATGTATATCAGAAACTCTAATACATAAACCCACCAACAATCAAAAACGTGTGAACTATATTCAGTTTAATAAAAAACAATGTAATATCTACAAAGACATTGTGTATAGTATAAAATAAATATACAATCTTATCTTTCTGGGGAACTTTGACAATCGTAAACAGTATAGTTTCATTTTAAAATACATACATTGCTCCGAAGTAAATATTCTACATTACAGTACATGTTTATTCACATAGCTTCATTATTGTCAAGACCACAAATATGAAAGATAAATTAATTACATCGGGCTTATTTTGCTTATAAAGCTGTTTACAAATTGCATATGTGACTCTCTGGAAAGCTATCTTCCAACTTCGATTCATCAAAGACAGTGAGCAAAAATTCTCTTCATCATAATGATGGTCGTGACACGAATGATGTTGACACTCGATAGGTGAAACGTTAGTTGCCAAGATAAAAACTGGACGAAAAACACCAGTTAACGTTGATATTTCCTCCTAAACTAAATCACATTATCACCACAGTTTGTCGTATCTCAGCTATTCTACATATTATTTTATCAAGAAACACCTTCCTCTCCTTCATATATATCGTTACTAAAAATCTGCTACATACGACTTTTTCAGCACCTGAATTTCTCTCTTTTTTATCTTTAGGTTTATCCATTTTCCATTGTTTCAGTTTTTCGCAAAACTCAAGCTTGCCTAGTTTCCAAATTCTGAGGAACTGTAATCGGCTTCCGCTAATGGAGCACAAATTGTCGCGACTCGAACGCCAGATGCAAAGTTAAATCGAGTTACGCTCTGTTATTCCGCTTGCGCGTCCCGCGAGTGACGTTTATTTTAGTTACATGCTGGGACACTAATTATAAGTACAATTTTTACCATCTAGTGTTTTGAAGACAATGAGCAACAACTTCTGCTCATAGTACTTGTTTCTGGTACACATAGGAAGTAGAAATTAATTGCTGACGTATTATTTTCCAAATAAAATTAAGTCTGAACTAGACTGCAATACGCATTTTACACCTCTATTGTAGATAACCTATACAGCCTTCTACAACGTCAATGATATTTATCGTGGATTAACCGATCAGTTCCTATCTTCGGCGTTGTGGGCTTTGGTTTCAGTTCAAAGGCCTTTAAAAGTGAATTGTAGAAAACGGCTACTCACTACAGTGATTTATGCTGCTCCGCGTATTATACTCCTGTGGAAGAAATATTATACACAGTATGCGAACAAATATCAAAGATGTTTCGATAAGAACCCGAAAGGTTTCTGCGATATTATTTGATCTTGACAATACATTAATAACCACCAGGAAAAGTGATCAGCTGACGTGTGAAAAGGTACAGTATGTTTAAACGAAAACAAAGACGCCTCTATATACCGGTTGTTCAAGGTTAATTTTCAAGCGACTCTACAGAAGCCTATCGATGTTGCCCGATAATCGATAGATAGTGGCGGAACTCGCGTTTGAGTGCTAGAAATAACTCGACCACGGAAGCCGATGGAGACGCTATGGAAACTCTAGACATGTGTTCCAAATATAGACTTCGGGGCGACGGTCAATGTGTTTTCGAAAATAGACAGACTGATAGGCAGCTTCTGCTAGTCGCTTAGCGGCCCGTGACACGAAAATCATGTGCTGCTGATTTCGTTTGTTTACGCAGTTGTTTCGAAGTGAAAGTTTACGCAGTGCAGACGGCGAATTTGTGTTTATGTTCTTCACGTAGTTTCCATTCATAAAAGTGTGTGAATACTTCCTCCATCATGTCGGGAGGGGTTCCAGAATCTGTAAAGAAGTGTGTAGCCATTCTCAAGGCGTCCCAGAGCGATACTGAAAAGTTTGCTGCCCTTTTTATGGTGACGAAACTTGTTAAAGCTAAAGATTGCAATACCGCTAGCAAAAGACTTCTGTTTGAAGCAATTGGTTTCCCGTTCTTGAAGAGACTGTTGCTAAGCCCGGACGTTCCTGCTGATTGTCCACCAACTGTTTACAAGTCAGTGGCATTGTCAGTCTTGTCAAGTTTCTGTTCAGATCCTGAACTCGCAACTCATCCAGAGATGCTTGCTAATATACCCGTGTTCTTGGATATCGTGCAACAAGCAGATGATGACGATCTTGATGATAATCTGATGGTTGTAAATGAGGCATACACATGCCTTCAGCATATAGCTGCACATGAACCTGGTCAGAAAGCTTTGCTAGATGCTGGTGCTATTTCCAAAATGTCTGAGATATATTCGCAGCAAAGTTTTCAGACTGATGAAGCCCTTAGTATATTAGTGACTCTTGTTAGCTGTGTCGGGCCTTCTGCATGGGACAATAATCCAAAACCATTCCATGCAATAGTGACTAAAATAGCGCTGGATTTTGAGACTGATCATAGTGAGCGGAAGTTTGAACTCTGTGGGGTGCTTCAGGCCTTACTGGCTAATTGCAGGAAGGAAATAATTGCTGCAACAGCCACTGAGGAAATATGGCCTGGAACTATTCAAAAAGGATTGACAGATATTTTGTCTAGCAAAATAGGTAAATCACAGAGAGACCCTGCTCTTAAACTTGCTTCAGTCATGGTAGAAATATTGGGTGTTGAGTGGACACTGACAGATGAAGATAAGCCACGTCAGTTCTTTATGCTCTTGGTTCAACTTTGCTCAATTGAGGTTAGAATGCAACTTGAGGACCAGAAATTTCAGGCTATTATGGCCAATGCAGATCTTGTTTCAGCTTGCTTCACTGTGTTAGAATTATCTATTTCATTTGTAGCTTCAGACACACTTGAACTGGAACAGAAAGAAAAGCAGCAACTGTATACAGCACTGAAAGGTGCATTTGCAGCTGTGATGAATGTTCTTTTGCAAGTGTCAAAAGACTTTCCTAAAAATAAGGACACTTTAGATATAAAAGCAAAAATGTTTATTTGTGCCATGGTGAGAGTTTTGTCTGCTTGGCTTGCACAAGAAACCTCAGCCATGAGGAATGCGGTTTACACTTTATTGCCTTTTATGTTAACAATAGCTAATGAAACATTTTATGCATACAGATCAAGATATCTGACTGAGAAGGCCCAAGCCTCTCAGTCAGGAGTGACTGATATGGCAGCAGCTCAGAAAGATCCAATTAGTCAAGCAAATGTATTGCGTTTCATGCTTCCAGCCTTGTGTCATTTGGCTGTAGAAGAAAAAGCCCGAAAAATTTTGTTGGATGTGAAAGAAGATGAAGTATTGTATGAATCTTTTGCATTTCATTGGTCAATTGTACACTATAAAAAGCCACCTGTCCCTAAATCGGAGAGGGGCAAAGCAAAAGGTCCAGAACCAGAGTTAGATCCAAAAACACTGGAGGAGATGAAGGATTCCAGAGCAGCCATGATTAGTATTTGTAATATTTTTATGAATATAACTGTATTAGAACCAAAACTTGTCGAAGAAAGCACTTTGTTTGCCACATTACTGAAATTTATTTTTAATAATTTACCAGAACTGAAAAACATACCAGAAAATCTGGTCCTTCATGGCAACATGGCAGTTCTTGGTCTTTTACTTTTGAAACAACAGGCTAAGAAAGTGAAGAAAAATGATTTCACCATCTGTCGGTATATACAAGCTACAATTCGTTTCTTATGGGATGCATTTAATGTAGATGAATCAAATGATGCCACCTCACTTGTTGTTACTATGGCATATAAGAAGTATTGGATAGAACTCATGGAACTGTGGTTTTTAGGAATGCAGACTATGAGTGCCGTGTTGGCCCTTGTCCCTTGGATATCTGAATTTGCAATTGAAAGTGGATGGGCTCAAGGTATTATTGACACACTGAATAAAGTTAAAACAGGTTCTCTACCAGCAAATACCAAAGCAGCATATGAAGATTTCCTTTGTCGCCTTGTTGATGCAAACAACAGTGTTGCAAAAGTCCTTAAGAAACATGATGCTCTGTCAGTATGCAGAACCCACAGATTTATGGAACTTGGAAAACGTCTTTTTGGGGATTAGTTGTCAGTTACTTGTAACTTTGTGTAACTAAATTGTGTTGTGTCTTTTCTATAAAGCATTTTATTTTCTTTGTTACTGTAGGCATTAATAATGGGAAATTACAAATTCTGTAAAAATAGTATATATTTTTGTATTACTTTTCAATTGTGAGAGTTCTGTGATAACATGTGGAGATCAAAAAAGTGTCATTGATTGTACTTGCTTATAAATTCCAACACAACCACAATGCTTAATTTCACAAGAAAAACTTCAGTCTGGCTACTTTTGGACGATTCCTGGAGTACTACGATCTATGCCACTATTGGATAGAGGTATTTTATGATCAGACTGTATACTATATGGCATGGGGTGTAATTACATTATCTAGTGTGGTGAATTCTGTAGGAATTTTTTGGGTAACACAAGTGTGCTGTGATAATATGAGAAACACTTTCCATTGACTGTTAGCATGAGAAATGATAGTGTAACCACTCACATTATTGGGAAAAAAAGCCTGTAGTCAATCCCTAGTATCCAAATTAACAGTCTTAATCTAATGCATTGAGTAAAATAGGTAAACACAGAGAATGCATTGAGTAGAATAGGTAAACATAGAGAAATGAGCTGTATGATATGGTAACATGAAACATTTTGGTGTTTACTGTTTAAAGTGGTTACTCGTATAGTGAAGGACAGACATGATGTAATGAAGAATCAGCAAAGAATAGAACAAGCATTACAGGTGATTGAGCAGTGAAGTTTCAGACTGTGTGTGAACACCAAGACCAGTGAAATTAAAAATGTAATTGAATTGTGTGAAAGTGACTATATTCAGAGGGGAAAAAAGGGGAGTGGCTTGTAAGAGGGAAACATTTCTCACCTTCATTTGCTTTTGTTTAATATCATATTAACAATAAAAAAGTATTTCTAGATCAAGTCCAAATCTAAAAATAATGTGAATAGGCATGTAAAGTCCAAAATACAAATAATCTGAGGTATGGGTTGGGGGTACAACAATGGAGGAGAAGAACGCGTACTTTTCAGTTGTCAAATGTAGATACAGTGACTCTTGACTTTCCATTACATTTGGTAAGTCCATTAAGAAAGAAATAGAAGTGTAGTGACAGGCCAGAGACTATCTCAGCAGGCCCCTTGCATATCAGTTCTTATGAACTGAGATATTTGCAGCTAACAGTAAGGGGTATTTGCAGGTACTGGTCTTTTGTAATTGCTGCCATTACGAATTGCATACAGCCACAGTTTCAGATACAGAATTTCACGTCACTGACTTTGTTCATCCCACCATCAAGCACTGGTGCAGAGTCAACACCATTATCAGTGTAGCTGTTGTACAAAGATTTCATACCTAGTACACACAGTTTTCCATTGTGCTAATTATTTTCTCCAAAATTAGTTCGAGGAAGGAAAGGGACTACCTGCACTATGTCTTAAATATTGTTGGGGAAACTTATGCCTTAGAATTTGGCCTGTAAATTATTGCTTGATCATTTTAAGGTTTTTTCCTTTACATAAATGACTGACATTTAGACAGACATGTTTTTACTTGCCAGCAATGACTAATGCCATTTTACCAAAAGTAGTCGGGGAAATTAGAGCCTTCATTCTTTACTTTCTTAATATTGATGGATATGAAATACAGTAAAGGAGATAAAATACATCATTGTCAAAAACGAGATCAGATCATTCATAAAGAAGATTAAGAAGTGTAAATTATATAGGCAAGAGAAATTTACACAAAGATGAGTTAACAAACAACACATGAAAAGTTAGTGTTAAGAAATCTGGGAAAGAGAAAGAAGAATCGAGGAGGTAAAGGATACTAGAGCAGCAGCATAGAACATTGTTAGATGACTAGATTTAAGGTAGCATGCAAAGAAGCATGGCACAATATAAACAGAAAAATGACTGAGAGCAGAAGTAATTAATACAGACTGCTTTGGAGACTGATTGTGACTTTGGTGTTGAAAAAAAACCCACTTTAAGGCCTTGACTAATTGATATAATTATTTTTGTATAGTCTGTTGTGTTTTAGAGACTGCATGTATACTCAATTCAGTTTTGTACTAATTCTGTGAAGTAATTGACTAATTATTCAGCCAAAATTATGATTGTTGTAGTCCTTTAGGATTCATGTATGTACACTCAGCTCTGCAGTATTATATTTGTACAGTAACTTTTTCTAGCTTTCATCTGTACAGCTACCATCATTAGCTTATGCTCACACAAAAACCATGTATATGGACTTTTATATGGGCAGTATATTTCATGATGTACTAACAATATTACTATGCCAAGCATTAAGCATTTAGATTAAATGAATACAGTCACAAGATGTATACACTAGTATATATTTCTATGTAGCAAAAAATCTTTGTAGGACTAAGTGATCTCTGGCACTGATTTCATCTCACTGTATTTGAATATTATGAAGGTCTGGGGGTACACATGAGAGTGCTTACAGATACTTCACACTCACTGCCCATACAACACAATACTTTTTCACCACAATTGAAACTTTTCACATTCAGGTCCTTCACTCTGTGCACATACAGTAGTTGTTTAAACTATACTTCTGTTCAGAAAAGTAAAACTGCTGCATTCTCAACTCTTTTGCTTTTTTTTCTTGTCTTCTCCATATAATCTCTTCTTTTTGCATCCAGCTCCCTTTTCAGACCCATGAATGCATTTTTTTTTACTAACTGGAAAGCTGACATCTATCCAGTGTGCCATCAACCTACTTCGTAAAATCTGTAGCATCTTTTAGTGTTATATTTGGTGTGACAGTTCATGATGTTAGTGCGAGACATTACTGAAATATTTGCCAATGGACACTACCACCAGTACTGACTAAGGGTTCCAACTGTCATTTAATTGTGTGGAACAATTTCGCAAATAATGTTTGAATTTTTTTCACTAGGCTCAGAGAAATGTTTGAGCATTCACATGTTTCACAGATCATAATACAATCTCTCTTGAGGCCATTTTAAAATTGCAGTACATTTACTTAGTGAAAAACATTACAACATAGACCATTAACATGGTTGTCTTAAGATACTTTTTTTGGTTCTAAAGACAGGATAATTCTGTGCTTTCTCAGCTTTGACAGTTATTTAACGTTTGTAGGTGAAAGTTAATGATGTATTTCAGATGGAATAATGAATTTCAAGCAGAGCAATATTGACTTTATTTATTCACTACTAATTAAAATTATTTATTGAGGCAAGTTAAGATGATGCAGTTGATAGAGAATGCATTTATTCCCAAAATAAAAACAACATACACAGGACAATGACTTCTCTTAATTTGGAGCCGCTGTGGAACCGTATATACAGAAGACTACTTATGATTATGCTCTCATCTTCTGGTAGACCTTTTAACACATCAATTAAAAACGGTTCAGATCCTACATAACTGACAATATCCAATGATACATGCAGATGTTTAATAACAAAATGTATGTAACAAAGTTATACTGGATTTTTAGGAGGCTGAGCCGTTAGCATGGTATAATGTGAAGCAATAAGCTAGATGCAAAGCATATGGGAAAGTACCTACATTCAGAAATTATAAAGTTTGTAATTTAGCAACTAAAGATTTTCTTGAGGGGATTGACTGATATAGTTTTGTCTCTAGAACAGATGAAGTTGATGAAAGCAAAGCAGTGTGAGTTACACTCTCCATCTTCTCTCATAAGACTGTGCTGCATAAAAAAAGAGTCCATTAAGGATGCACTCAAATAGTAGAATTGAATTTTCTCATTTTGAGAGTAATGAAAATGTGATCTGTTTTAGTTGCTAAAAACCATTCAACAGGCTAGATGGCATAAAATGCAGGCGTTTCTTTATTTAAGACAATTAGTTTTGATGGACTTTGCTTATCTTCAGGTCTTAAAAATATGTTTGTTGTGAAAACATGTCCATTTCACACTGAACTTCACACCAAGTTGTCACGTGGATAAAAATCAGCACATTCTAAAAGGTTTGTCATAATGCAACGAGCATCTGTGATGTATATATGAACACATTTTCCACAATAAAAAGATTTTTAAGACCTGAAGATGACAGCAAAGTCTGTCGAAACCTGGTATCTTAAATAAAGAAATATTTTATGTGATCTAGGCTGTTGATAGGGATTGTGGATAGGTGGTGCTAAGTGGGAATGTGGATTGGCCATGAGAAGTGCCGAGATGTCTGCACAATTGCGATCGTGCTGTGTCTCAGGTGGTGAACATGGTAGTCGTCGGATGTTGCCTGAGTAACAAATCTACTAGGAAGATTTCAATGTTTCTAAAGCTGTTCATGTTGACTGTCTGTGATGGGATTATGTAGTTGTGAAGTGGAGCGGACTTCATGCACTGACAGACTGGGACTGTCTAGAGCATTGCAGAGGATGATCATAAAAAAAGTCACATGATATCATCGGAAGGAATCACTAGTGAGGTACAGAGTGCTACCAGCAGAACAGCTAGCAGAATGACCGTGCGTAAGGACTTTAAAAGAATGAGGCACAATGGTTAAGCAGCTTCTCACAAGCCACACATTTTGTAGCCAATACTGACGCCTGAGGCGGTGAAAAGAGCAGCGTCACTGGACAATGAATAACTGGAAACAAGTAATTTAAAGTGATTAATCATGCTACACTATGTGGCAATCTGATGGAAGTGTTAGGGTTTGGCGAGTGCACGGAGGTTGCCTGCCATCAGGTTTAGTTTGGTGTTATGGTAAGGGCACCATTTCTTCTTCTTCCTCCTCCTCCTCCAGACCCCCAACCTGAATCCAATGGAACATCTTTGGGAGGAATTAGAAAGTCGACTTCACTCCAGACCCCAGCATCAAAGCCAAGACCTTCTTTGGTCTTGGCTCTTGAAGAAGAATGTACTGTCAGTTGCTCCAAAGACATTCAGATGTCTTGTTGAAAGTGTCCACAGCAGAGTTCAACCTGGCACAAAGGCAAAGGGGGCACACATCCATATTAATGTATACTAATAGGTGTTCAAATACTTTTGGTCAGATATCTACATCTTGCACTAACAATATTTTTAATAAAAGAAGAGTGTATTCTTAAGTTGCTGAAACAACTGAATCAGGAATGGGCCTGGAAGTCATCTGTCAACTATTGAAAGCACTGCACACATCTACCCCGTGCCCCTCCTCACATGTATGCAAGTTTGTATACCAGCAATTCAACACTGAATTGCTTCACAAGCTAGATTCATACCAAGTTTAAGTCTAATTCGTGACTCCTGCTGTTGACTTTGTGTGTGTCAGCTCTGATCTCTTGTCTTTCCTTTGGTAGCTCATGAGTGGAAAGTCCTCATGCCACAATTGTTGTTTGTACTTATTTTTTACTTTCATTCTGTTAGACTTCCTCATATCTTGTTGCATTGTATGATATCACTAAGAGAAGTACACGGACCAATTTATCTTATCCAGTCATATTGCATTTGGAAGTATGAAGGTAAATCACATTAAACTAGAGAGGGAAAAAAAAGTTGAATGTTTCATTACCCTTTCCAGAAATATTCAATTCTATGATTGGTGTTTCAGATTACTGAATAATTAGTGTACTGTAGAGGAAAGAGTTCTGACTTTTTCACAAAATATTTAGTTTCACAAAAAATACTCTGCTTTGTTTAGTTTCAGTGGTATGAGACTTCTTGATAGCAGGAAAACCTTTACACTCCCCTCCTATATCTGAATCCCACTATATTTTTATCTAATGGATCATTGAGAGCCATGCACAGGCAGTTATCAAGAAACAAGATGGGAGAATGTTCATTTGCCATCTGCATAAATGGAGCTTTCCACTAAAGTACTTTGTACAAAAAAATGTAAGTTGTTCAGATGCAATGATACATGTATCAGTTATTACAGACCATTCAGGTATTGCTTTCAACGGAAAACATAAGTTTACTAAAGAATGGAAAAACTGCATCAAATACACTTCTGCAACAAAGTTATGATACTCTGGTAAAATCTGTCCCATTTCCAAACTGATCCGGTCTTTCAGTGTTTGACACTTGTCATTATTTGGCTAAATTCCAGTGTCTGAGGACACAAAGCTCCTTATTAATAAAGCAATGAATACTAAAAAGACCTCTAGTTTAACTTCTAACTTTATTGTTTAAATGAGTCCCAAAATTATTCTAAAGTTGACAATCTGTAACATGTTGTTTGTGATAATGAGCACCTGCAGTAATGCAACTGAAAAGTGCTACATCTAAAAGCAGCTTTGTTACCCAAGTGTTATCTTGACATCACGTACAGCTTCTCAAAACTGAGGAACAGAGGTCTGCATCTGACATTTATGCTCGCTCATATTGCTCGGTGAATGCAGTTCTACTTAAGTCTGGCAGATGTCAATACAACTGCTTTGGACATGGCGAGCAAGTGCACTCAACTTCCTTGGTGCTCGTTTGAGCAGGCTCAGATGGTCAAAAAGTCTACTATCCTAACCTCAGCGGCCACTCAGTTCCCCGCTGTAGGATCATAGCGCATATATGTGAGATGAAGGGGAGTGTGAAAGCAACTCCTTTTCCTGTGAAGAAAA
Source organism: Schistocerca piceifrons (assembly GCF_021461385.2). Lineage (NCBI taxonomy): Eukaryota > Metazoa > Arthropoda > Insecta > Orthoptera > Acrididae > Schistocerca > Schistocerca piceifrons. The sequence continues at coordinate 608,682,049 of NC_060138.1, forward strand.
AAAAAATCTGAGGAATTTATTAACAACTACATCTAGAAAACATTACTTGCTTTGTAGGAGTAAACTGCCAGCATTTGAATATGCTTTCACTTGTTGACGATCGAGGTACTAATGTATGCAAGGCATTGCAATACTTTCAGCATGCATAATGCTTTACAAATGTGTTGAACACAGTCCTGAAACACATTTTTGATGATGATTATTTGATAAATGAGTTTGCTGTAATTAATTCCAGAACTTATGCTGTCAAAGATACTGTCCACTTTTTGAAGAAAACTGGTCATGTGAATTTGATGCAGACAAGCTTGAAGCAAGAAATGGACACTAGGTAGGCTTTCACAGAATGCTACAGTCTGCAGTTAGGCAGTATGATTAAATCATGGAAATGCCTCGGGAGAGAAGCGTCTGTCTTAACAACTTACTAGTTACGACAACAACACTCAAAAAGAACTCATCACATTCTTAGAGCCATTCAAAGATGCAACAGAAGTGCTGGAAGGCAAGAAGTTTCTAACAGTTCAGTCTGTTTTGTTACGGGTACACGAATTGAAAAGTCATTGTAAAACAGGGCCCAAAGATACAGAGGTACATTTAAATTACTGTGGACCCATTTTCTTGTTTAACAGATTCTGCGTGTCCTGCAAATGAAAACTGCAAAGTGCCAATTTCAGCGGCACAAGTATCTAGACAGTACAGCACAACTATCACATTATCGTCTATTAACTGTGGATACTACGATTGTCGAATGAGTGCTGTCTCTGTTTCGTAGGGGAGAAAGCTGAAATTCAAAAGTTGCACAGAATTGAAATGTGTCTGTGATTGACCTTCTGATTATTGAAAATGGTCTGTTTCTGATCGGGCTGGAACACTTAATACTGTGCATCAAATATGAGATGGGATTCAGTTCCTGATAAGCTACAACAAAATTATGACATGGCAGTAATATCTCACTGTTTTTATAATGGCCACTGAGAGAATGTCAATCATGCTCAGCAGTCAAAAAAATGCTCTGTTTTCAGAGTGACTAGATTGTGGACCATGTCATACACAATCTACCGATGAAATTGACTTGTATTTAACCTGAATGGATAGTGGTGACAATGACGATCCACCTGAGAGGTGGAAGTATAACAGCAGTCTCTTTCCTAATTTAGCAAGAAGAATGTTTTGTGTTCCAATCTGAAATATGACTAGTGAAAGAAATTTCAGTGCAGCTTGGAACTTTATCTCGGATGGACGAAGTAGACTTGAAACGAAATGAGTTGATTTGCTGTAATTACACTAACAGGGAATAATTTGGAGGCAATTTTGTCCTTGTTACAATTCTAATTCCTCAGATGATCAAGTTCACACATGTACATTTGAATCAACTAAGCAGGTGGTGTTATAAAAAACAGGAATGCTCTATCAGTACAAAAATTGGTAGTTAAGTTTTCTAATGAAACTTCAAATGATTCCAAATTTCTGTCATTGCATGAAACAAGCTATAATCAGATGGCATACTGTAGGACTCTACAGTGTAGTGTAATGCTGTGAAGCAGTTGGTATACGTTTATTCTTTCTCCTGTCTATCAATAAGTGTAGTGCTGTGAAGCAGTTTGTATACGTTTATTCTTTCTCCTGTCTATCAATCCATAATGCAGTATTGTGGAGCTTATATACATATATTCTCTTTTGCCAAAAGTATGTAAACCTTCTGAAAGTGCACAACTTTATTTTGAAAAGTTTAAGGATATCTTTTACACCAATTCCTGTTGAATTCTTCATTTTATTAATTCACACATACAGGGCTATTACAAATGATTGAAGCGATTTCATAAATTCACTGTAGCTCCATTCATTGACATATGGTCACGACACACTACAGATACGTAGAAAAATTCATAAAGTTTTGTTCAGCTGAAGCCGCACTTCAGGTTTCTGCCGCCAGAGCGCTCGAGAGCGCAGTGAAACAAAATGGCGACAGGAGCCGAGAAAGCGTATGTCGTGCTTGAAATGCGCTCACATCAGTCAGTGATAACAGTGCAACGATACTTCTGGACGAAGTTCAACAAAGATCCACCAACTGCTAACTCCATTCAGCGATGGTATGCACAGTTTAAAGCTTCTGGATGCCTCTGTAAGGGGAAATCAACGGGTCGGCCTGCAGTGAGCGAAGAAACGGTTGAACGCGTGCGGGCAAGTTTCACGCGTAGCCCGCGGAAGTCGACGAATAAAGCAAGCAGTGAGCCAAACGTACCACAGCCAACGGTTTGGAAAATCTTACGGAAAAGGCTAAAGCAGAAGCCTTACCGTTTACAATTGCTACAAGCCTTGACACCCGATGACAAAGTCAAACGCTTTGAATTTTCGGCGCGGTTGCAACAGCTCATGGAAGAGGATGCGTTCAGTGCGAAACTTGTTTTCAGTGATGAAGCAACATTTTTTCTTAATGGTGAAGTGAACAGACACAATGTGCGAATCTGGGCCGTAGAGAATCCTCACGCATTCGTGCAGCAAATTCGCAATTCACCAAAAGTTAACGTGTTTTGTGCAATCTCACAGTTTAAAGTTTACGGCCCCTTTTTCTTCTGCGAAAAAAACGTTACAGGACACGTGTATCTGGACATGCTGGAAAATTGGCTCATGCCACAACTGGAGACCGATAGCGCCGACTTCATCTTTCAACAGGATGGTGCTCCAACGCATTTCCATCATGATGTTCGGCATTTCTTAAACAGGAGATTGGAAAACCGATGGATCGGTCGTGATGGAGATCGTGATCAGCAATTCATGTCATGGCCTCCACGCTCTCCTGACTTAACCCCATGCAATTTCTTTCTGTGGCGTTATGTGAAAGATTCAGTGTTTAAACCTCCTCTACCAAGAAACGTGCCAGAACTGCGAGCTCGCATCAATGATGCTTTCGAACTCATTGATGGGGACATGCTGCGCCGAGTGTGGGAGGAACTTGATTATCGGCTTGATGTCTGCCGAATCACTAAAGGGGCACATATCGAACATTTGTGAATGCCTAAAAAAACTTTTTGAGTTTTTGTATGTGTGTGCAAAGCATTGTGAAAATATCTCAAATAATAAAGTTATTGTAGAGCTGTGAAATCACTTCAATAATTTGTAATAACCCTGTATATGAATCACAAGCATAATCTTAATTTGATGTCTGTAGTGTCCAACGTGAAAAAACTTACAATGGCAATGCTGAAATTGGAGATTAAGTAAGTGCAAAGAATTGGTGGATATGTCAGCTGTCACAATAATGACTGTGGGAGGGAGAAGGGGGAGAGAGAGAGAGAGAGAGAGAGAGAGAGAGAGAGAGAGAGAGAGGGAGAGAGAGAGAGGGGGGGAGAGAGAGAGAGAGAGAGTATACACTGAGGCATTCTTGCAAAAGGTTTCTTTAACAAAAGTATTTAGATAGCTAAGTAGGACAGTGTTTCTTCATAGACATAAATGTGACAGCGTGCCTCTACACAATTTTGTCTTCCGAGAGTGGGTTCCAGTAATAACTGTGTATGTAATATCTGTTTGCCATTCAGTTTTAGCTTGAAAAGTTTTTGCAGTATTGACTAAGCAGATCAGCACCTTCCTGAAAATTTTCTCTATTCTAACATGATACTACATACTTTAATATTACTCAGTTTTCTTTACATGTAGTATTCAGATCTGCCGAGGTCTTCCGAACACATGCAATAAAATAGCAAATAATTCAAATTTAGGAACAAATTAACAGTTTTGTTTAACATTCACAAGCTATGGATTTAAAAACAAACAAAAAAAAAAAACCTAAATGTCATACTAGTTAGAGGAGCTTTCCTTTCCATGCTGAAAGCAATCCAGTTGTCTCCAAGGCAATTGAATTTCAGGTTCTGGGATAAATCTGTAGGATGAAGTTTAAAGTCTCCAGGCAACACACAAAGTACATATATTTTAAGGTACACAGTCATGTCTTGTACCTGCCAATTTTTTGGCTAAAGCTGCATCCTGACGATAACATTGTGATAAATCAAAGAGAAGGCTGTATAATACTCAGCTCAAGCAATGAGAGCGAAGTGGTTAGTACAGCACTTGAATGCAAATACCTCACTGGCACACTGTCAAGTTTTAGAAAATGACTCTGAGCGCTATAGGACTTAACTTCCGAGGTCATCAGTCCCCTAGAACTTAGAACTACTTAAACCTAACTAACCTAAGGACAACACACACATCCATTCCCGAGGCAGGATTCGAACCTGCGACCGTAACGGTCGCGCGGTTCCAGACTGTAGTGCCTAGAACCGCTCGGCCATACCGGCCGGTGTCAAGTTTTAGAGAAAGCAGTAGTGTTATAAGAAAAAATGGTAGAGATATTAAAAATTGATTAGCGAATTACACAGAGGGGGTAAAAACAAGAACAGACTGCAACACAGTATTATTAAGATCTGAATTAAAAACATATGATAGATAATAAGGCTCATGCAGTGTTATCTGGCTGCAAGATGATTCATATTTATTTTCAATTAGCTGAATAATTATTAAGACGCTCACAACCTTCTTGCCATAAAAACACAAACAGAGTCTGTTGCTCTAGTTTAAAAAGTATATCTTCTCTTTTCTGAGAATATGAAACAATCTTCCATGTGGGGTCAGCTCTTCGCTGAAAATTTCCTCTATTCTAACATGATACTACATACTTCAATGTTACTCAGTTTTCTTTACATGTAACATTCAGATCTGCTGAGGTTCTGAATACAACAATAAATAGCAAATACAGTAATTCAGATTTAGGAATAAATTAACAGTTTTGTTTAAGAGTTACAGACTATGGACTTAAAAACAAACAAAATAATCTAATGTTTTACTTAGTTAGTGGGGTGTTCTTTTCCATTCTGAAAGCAATCCAGTTGTGTCCAAGGCAACTGAAACTGCTAATTATTGAGAAACTGCTTATTATAGTTGTGAACTAGGAAGTAATAAACAAATGCCTTGTTTTGATGACCATCAAGCTCAAACCTTGAGTGAAAGGGCAAAAATGGGAAAACGAAGTCAGGAAATGTTGGTTCGCCATTCATAATACAGTCAATCTCAATTAATGGTCTATATTTAAATTTTTACCTACTTTGACTCAGAATAACATACAAGCTAAATAAACCTCAAACACTGTAAATTAACAGGTTTCAGAATACTTACAAGAAGAATATGATGTACCAAAATCAAAAGCTGAAGCATACACACGTATATTTCTGAAGAATTTCCAATCTTGTCCAGAAAATAGTGACATGAGTCTTGACCAATGGCGACTCTTTCTATGGACCCAAGCACTTGGCTCTACATATACACACATATCAGGTTGGTTGTTACTAACTGTCCTATTCTGTCAAGAATTTTCACAGCAAACAAAGAAACTATGGCATCTGTAAATCCTTAATAATGATAATTAATATGAACATTATTATTACTAATAATGTATTTTCAATTATAATATGTAACTTTAACTGATATATTAATTGAACACATTTTAATTATCCATTGCAATTGTTTTCAGACAATGTATACAGGATGTGGCTTCAATTAAGAATGACATATCTACTTCCTGGTGCTGAGATCTGGGCTTTGCTGCATAAACTTCAGTCTCAGTATCATTTAGGTTTGATTACAAATGGAACATCTCGTGCTCAGTGGGAGAAGATACAGGGATTAGGTCTTCAAAACTGCTTTGACTGTATATTGGTATCTGGAGATCTGCCTTGGGAAAAACCTCAAAAAGCAATATTTTTAGAGGCATGCAAACAGCTTCAGACAGAACCAGAACACTGTCTCATGGTTGGTGACAAACTTGAAACTGACATCTGTGGTGCAATGTTGGCTGATATTGGAACAACTGTATGGGTTCCACTTACAGGACAACAAGAACTGGATCCACGACCAGACTTCATACTGAATTCCATACTTGAGCTGCCTGAAGCTTTGCATATGCTTTCTGGATCAAAGGCATTTTCCTACTCACACAGATCAGTCCCTTCTCCTGACATAAAATCAGAAAGTAGTAATGTATGCAACAGCTTGAGCTAGCATAATGTACAAGTTTGAAATTCCTGCCTCAGTGTTGTGTGTAAAACCAAATGTTTTTATTAGGACTCTTGAGTAAATAATGAATTTAGGATTAAGCAAAAATAATGTAATTCAAGTGAATACTTTTACAGGAAAACTAGTACAACAAGAAAGACAACTGTACACTCCAAACTGTGAAACTTGTCCTACTGCCAAAGGCTAATGCCAAATCCATTAACTCCCTTGGTAACTTCGTTAGAATATTAGGCCCTGCAGAATTCTTACATTTGAAGCATACCTACTAAATCCCATTACTCGTATGAAAATCTCACAAATGAAGATGATAGCTGTACTGTGGGTGTGTTTCACACTGGACTTTACAATCAGTTTTCACAGCAGCCAGCAACATGCAGTGATTGTTGTACATTGCAAATATTTGATATATGTCCTGTTACGAAACATTTTGCTATTAAAAGCAATTTATAAAGTACAGTACCTGTACAATGGGATTTTCACTGGATAATGCACATGTGTTAAGCACAGACTTATGGTTTGTGAGCTTTAGCATGCTGTATGATTATGTGCAATACAACCTACCTACTTAGTGTAGATTAAATAACTTCAACAATCTGCACTGATGAAAGTTAGGTTCACATCCAACTGATTTACCACCGCAAGTAAGAAAATGTCAATTATCTTGACTACTCATACACGTCTCAGACTGTAGATCAGTGCTCAAGCCCTGATAACATGGAATACAACAGAATAAATACGAAGTGGTTCTCTGAGCTTTGTCTTCTGTTAAATCTCAAATTTGTTAGCTGACCTTGTGACCTTTGTTGACTCCAAGTTTACCTCCATGCCAACAGTGATGCCTGCAGGAAAGTGTAAAAGTTATTTCTCACTCATTTTTCACAAGTCTTTAGTATACTGCTGTCAATACTCTTATTATTTCCTTCTGTATTTAGTGGAACACACTGTATAGGGAATACAAATTTTAGCTTCCACAAAAATATTTTTTTATATTCAAAATTTTTGTAGTCCTGTTAGCAAGTAATTAAACCTACAGTAGAATGTAGTTTGGGTGAGACACTGTGACTCTGCCCTGTTAAACGAGCTGATGTTCTCAAAGCATTATAGTCTCTCTGTGTGCTGGAATTGTCATACGCTAGATGTTACAAAACATACTCTGACCAATCCTCACACTTAATCATTTGGGAAACAGTTCAGTTGGTACATGCTGCCTCATAAGGGCCTTCTATTTGGTCATAGGAAACAGGGTTGGAAGGTAGTGTGAAGAGTAAGGAAAGTGTTCATTTGTGAATGTCAACCACAAAACTGAAAAAAACTTTGAACAAGTTAATGTGAGACAGAAAACTGTGGCAACTGTTAAGTACCTATTATTCAAAACAAATGTGGCCTTGTTATTAGAAGAAGTGTACGTTTCTATAGACATAATTTATGTACGAATGGTTAACAAAATAACTTGATTCTTAGCAAACATTCATCAGTTCAAATTTATGTCCTGCTTCTGAAGAGCATTATAAAATCTGGATTTATTTCCACGGAGTTGACACTGTTTCATGCACTGAAGTTGTACCTGAGCCACACTTTCAATAGCAGGCAGGGAGCTGATAACCTCAGTACTTAGGGTCATAAATTCACAGAAACGCAACTTTGGATAGCAGCATCAATCATACTTTAAAATACTGCTTGTCACTAAAATTGTGTGTACATAGAGAAAATGCTTCATTTTTTTAGAGAAGCTTTTTTGGGCTTCAGATAATTGCCTTTATAAGACAGCATGTCAACTTATTTGTTAAAAAGCAACAATTTTGTGTGTTTTTTAATTATTTCATCTTTTGAGGAAGGAAAAAAAAAAAATCACGGACCATTTGTAATTTCCTACTAGAAGACTGCATGTGCCTTTATTTATACAAAATGTTTGTAACAGAGTAATACGTTTGTTACTAAATTTGTATAAATATATTTATATATATTAACTCTTTTAAATGTTTTACTTTTTAATAAATGAGATACCAAATTTAATATGTTTATTTGGATGACATTTTCCCTTACATGGTATACTACTTTACAAGAAAAATGCAAACCATTGATTTCCACACAAATTTGTTTACAGTGCAGATGGAATGTTCACAGAGAAGAATGTTGCCACATTTCAAATATCGTATTCTATTTGTGAGATAATCTTTAATTCATATAATCATGTATTTAAATGAATAATATGGAATATCAAAATTAATTACTTTACTACATCTAACAGCACACAGCAAATTGTCTACTTGCTGGAGGAGAACAAGTGCCAACCAACAGTAATATGTTAAAAGTGTTTTCTGTAAACAGTGCTGCAAGACTTTAATGTGTTTAAATAATGGCACCACAAAACTACCAAATAACATTGTAATGAATATTTTTCACAGGCAAATAGTTTCAGTCAAATGACTATATCTTCAAAACACAGATTAACATTACATCCAGCTTAAGGGAGTTTGCTGAGCATGAAAAACACAATTTTTTTTTTTTTTTATTTGCAATGACTGTCACCTGCATTTGTGTCTTTTATCTGATACATTTTCCAGCAGTCACCAAGACAAAAACAGAAAGTCTTATTACAGTGTTAAGCACAATGTCTGGCCAACACTGTACCAAATTTAATTTACAAGGAAACTGCTTTGAAACTGTTGTCATGTTATTCTGCAACTGAAAGATGGTTGCTTGACTGAAAATAGTTGCCTACAAATAAATATTCATTACAACTGCCTCTGGTGGTTTCAAGACATCGTTCTTTAGTAATTTAATATCTTGTTTCAAAATAATTATTGAGGGATAGGACACCCTCATATTAGAAATGAGGGCAAGAGGAATCATAAAAAAGGAGTGTTTTTGCTGAATTTTCACATTCTTCATAGTGGAGAAATAGTTCAACCCCCCCCCTCCCTCTCTCTCTCTTTTTCCTTTGTCTCTCTGCTCTGAAGAGTAACTTAGGCAAAAGTTGAAACCACTGCAGAAAACACTTACCTTTCATAAATCTGTCCACTACTCATCTCCTTGCGTGTAGAATGAATGGTAGCTTTTTTTTCTAAACCATTAGTTTCATATATTTCAAAGTTACCAATTATTATAGTCCTACGATAGTCATCTTCTGTATTCAAGAGATTATTTCTGCTTATTGCCAGTCAGGAATGCAAATTATTCATCCAAGTTTTATTAAAATAAATGTCCACAAAGGAATAGTGCCATAAAAATTACTGGTTTCCACTGAAGCCCATTTAATATCTTTCCTCAAACATTCAGATGAAATGCATATTTAGATAGTGATAGCATACATAGTTCTGTAGAGACAAATGTATTTACTGAATTGTTATGACCTTGAAGCTGCAACACATCAAAATTATCTATTTATGTATTAGGGAAACTGGATAAAACTAGGCCCAGATTGGTCAGTATTCACTATGCAAGATGTCCTGGACTTTCTACATGTGTAAGCTATACCAAATCAGTACCTACTGCATGTTGATGAATTTTACGTATCACATAAAGTTTCTGTGGCTTCTGTATGGTTACAGGTTAATGTTCTCTATTGTAAGAAAACTTAAAAAGGGTACAAACAATGAATGATCAATGCAACAACTTGTACAACATGAACTGTAAGCAATGAATCAACATAGAACGTCATAACAGTGCTGCACTGAATACAGGTAATGAGCGCATCAGCAAAACAGGAAAGAAAATGACTTAACAGGGTCTGATAAAGAACACAGGGCCGGAAGAGTGGGTCTCCCAATCACACAAATGTCTGTTCTTGTAATGTGTTCAAGAGCTTCCATACTAAAAGTGTTTGACATTAAGACGTTAACGACTATGGATTCACCGTGTAATGCAACTGCAGTACAGGGTAATGGTGGTGTATAAACCATTTGGTGTGTCAAGCACCTGAAATTGTTGCACCTTTTCCAAAAATGCAATGGCATCTTTCAAGGTTATAACACGGCTCTCTACAATGCACATTCTGTACAGAAATTGTAGAAAGAACAGTGTATAGGCTTTCACCACCTTGAGTCATTCTTTAACTTCATGAGATGCCAACATTACTGGGAAATAATTGAGCAACACGGAATAGCATGTTGGTCATGTAATACAAAGTGTACAACTTTGCTCATGCCGTTTGCCGACAGGTGGCGACAACGGTAAGTAGGGGTCGAAAGAAACAGATCGCAGACATCAGACAGTTAGCTTGGACCTCGGTCAACATAACCTCATTCAAGCATTAGTTGATTTGTGCCTGTATCATAAAGTTGTTCTTGATTGAAAATGTCAGTTTATGAGCCTAATTCTCATCATTTGCAGGAGGTGTTACTGTTTTGTTTCAATATGAAGAAAAGAGTGGCTGAGGTCACATCGAATGCTCTCAAGTACATATGCTAAGGATGCTATTAGTGACAGAATGTGTCATGAGTGGTTTCAACACTTCAAGAATGGTGATTTTAACATCGTTGACTGGCAAAGTGGTGGAAGACAGAATGTTTTCGAAGATGCAGAATCGGAGACATTGCAGAGTGAAGACTCACGTCAAACTCAAGAAGAATTGGCACAATTAGTGAGAGTGACACAGCAAGTCATTTCAAAATGTCTCAAGGCTATGGGCACGATTCAGAAAGAACGAACTTGGGTACCGTGTGAGTTGAAACCAAGAGACGTTGAACGGCGTTTGTGTGTTTGTGAACAGTTGCTTCAGAGGCAATAGTCACATTGTGACTGGGGACGAAAAATGGGCTCATTACGATAAACCTAAATGCAAAAAATCATGGTGATATCCTGGCCATGCTTTCACGTCTACGACCAAACCGAATATTCATGGCTCCAAGACCCTGCTCTGTATTTGATGGGACCAGCTCAACATCATGTACTATGAGGTGTTAAAACCACGTCAAACAATCACAGGTGCTTGTTAACAAACACAATCAAGGCGTTTGAGCAGAGCATTAAAAGACAAACTAATAAGGTACCTCCTATCCTACTGGTGAACCCTGATACAGCAATACATACACCTGCCCTGGCAAAATTATGAACACTTCAGGATGAGTGGCAGTCCTTGATCAGGTCAAGTGTACATGGCCTGAAGGTGAATAATCCTTACCAACAGATGTGAGTAATTAATTGTTACACATGACACAGGTGAGCCAGCACGATTTACCTTAGCTCTTGGGACAGGGCTCAATCGTCTTGCTGGACTTGAGCTTGCACAAAGGACGGGACTGCTCATTGTTGGACGTTCCAATGTGAAACAGATGATAGAAATCTCTCAGGGAAATAACAACTCTGCTGTGCATTCAGTACATATGCTAGGTGCTCTTTAAAGATATATAGTACATATGCCAGGTGCCCATTAAAGATGTATAGGAGTTTTTGACAGCAGCTACTGAACACACTGGATGCAGTTCTGATCAATGCCTGGTGCAATCATTGGCAGCTGATCCTCAACACAAATAAATGTAGTCCATGTTAATAGATGAAAAGATCCCATACTGTTTGAAATGCAAGTTGAAACTATTCCACTTGCTATTGTTCTACTTCTTTTATTAATAATTTTTTTATCCTTCAGCTGATTGTACTTATGAAAGTATGGTATAGGTCATGTACATATTTGAAGTAGGTAATATTTTGTTTCATTGGAAGCTTTATTACTTAAAAGAAATGGAGAACTGAAATTGTTATAACAGCAAGTAATGGTGAAATCTGAGTGGACTAATCAGTAGTTACAAGAATACTTAACCCAATCATTAGAAAGCCTTGCGACATTCTTTCTAGTAACCAGTTTCAGTTTAATTAAAACAAACATGAAACATATTCATAATCACAGATCAATCACACACAAATTTACTTTTGTCTACTGAGCCACTATGCTTGTTAGATTCCAGGATTCGACTATATACTTTTCTGCCCTAACGCTTCTGAAGCGGATAACTCTTCATTATTCAGTTAAGAACTTAATTAAAAATTTGCATAAATTAACAAAACTTCATACATGGCAACTTCACCTGAAAGTACACAATTCAACATGTAGGTATACAGAGAGCTAATCAAATCGTACAGAAAACTTAACGTAAAAAATAATGGAATAGCCACCACTTGAGGATTGGTGCTTGGCACCCAGAAACCTGTAATAGAAAACAGTTAAGACTAGCTTTTGAGCTCTTGCTCTTTTTGTTTTTGTAATAAGAGTACATATATTCACACATGCACCCAAGCGTACGTGCTCACAGTAGCGGCATGTCTGATTACTGAATACTGATTATTGAAAGCAGTTGCCTGTGTAGATTGAGGTGGGGAGGGGATAGGGAAGGACATTTGAGACAAGGGGGGGATAGAAGGGTTGTGTGAGACAGGTCTTTTGTCACATAACTCAGCAGCTGCATAATAAGATGAAAGGATTTCAGAGGGGGAGGGAGAGAATGAAAAGAGAGGAAGGTGGTGGTGAACAATGAGAGAGTAAGGAAGAGGGGAGGAAAAATAGATGGAGAGAGAGAGGGGGGGGAGAACTCACATGGGGGGAGGAAGAGAGGTGAGAGAAAGCATTACATGATTTGGATGGGGAAAGTGTGTTGTGGAGTGAAGAGAAAGGGAAATGGTAAGGTGAGGCAGTGGGAAACAAGTTAATGCAGGTTTAGGCCTGAGGATTGTGAGTGCGCAGGATATGCTGGAGAGAGAATTCTCAGCATCATAGTTCAGAGAAACTTGTGCTGGAAAGGAGAATCCAAATGGCCCATGCAGTGAAGCAACTGTTGGAAGTTATTGTCGCAGTGTGCTGCATGGTCGGTGACTGGATAGTCAAGCTCATGGTTTGCCACTATCTGGCGATGGCTGTTCAAGTGAGTGGAGAGGGATTACTTGTCACATAGAATGCTGTACAGTTAATGCAGCATAGCTGATATAACGTAGCTACCCTCACACATGGTGCTGCCTTTTGTTGGGTAGGAGGTGCCTGTGATTGGACTGCTGTGGGAGGGGCTGGGTGAATGTAAGGAATAGGTCTTGCACTGCGTCCATCACAATGGAATGACCCATAGGGTGCAGGATGGGGAGCACGACTGGAGTAGTGATGGACAAGAATATACTGAAAATTTGATGGTCCACAGAACACTACTTTGGGTCATGTGGGCATGACAAGACATGGAGAAAGACTTGGTGGAGGATGTGGTTGAGGTTTCCGAGGCCAGGGTGATACTGGATCATTAGAGAGGCGCTGGTCTTGGCTTGGTTAATAGGGTTATTGGCATCACAAGAGGAGATGGTGCGGGATATCTTTTTGTGTGTGAGCTGGATAGGATACTGCCTGTCAATAAAGGCTTTTGTAAAGTTATCAATATATTTCAGTAATCCTGTTCTCCACTACAGTTGCAGTATACACAGGTAACAGGACAGGCACTTTGGAAACACTTTCAAGAAGCGTCTTGAATGTAGGTTGGGAGATTACAGACAATGATTTGGAGGTGTTGGTCAAGAAAGGCAGTTCTGTTGAAACGTTGTACCAGCTACAATGGGATGTCCAGTGGGAGGACCTGTGGGGTTGGGTTCGTGGTGTTTGGGAAGTAGTTAAAGGTACCCCAGTGCTGAGTGGTCAGCATGACAGAATGTCAATCCTCAGGGCCCGGGTTTGATTCCCAGCTGGGTCGGAGATTTTCTCCGCTCAGGAAGTGGGTGTTGTGTTGTCCTAATCCATCATCATTTCATCCCCATCGATGCACAAGTTGCCGAAGTGGCGTCAAATCGAAAGACTTGCATCCGGCGAACAGTCTACCCGATGGGAGGCTCTAGTCACGCGACATTTACATTTTAAAGGTAGAAATCTGTGTATGGGGGGAGGAGTGGGGATGATGAGGGAGATGGGTTCAGGTTTTGGGATGGAACTAAGGCCTTGAGAATCTGCTGAAGGTCCTGTTGTACTTCTGGGATGGGATATGGTTGTAAGGTTTATATGCAGAGGCATCAGAAAATTGGTGGAGACCTGCAGCCACACAGTCACTACTATTCATGACAACTGGTTCCATATAAGTGATGTTAGACTCACTGGGGAGGGATTTAGAAAAGGAAGATGAGGAATTCCTGAAGTACAACACAGGATGATTGAGTGGAAGGGGAGGAGGGATCACAGCTGGAATAAGGGTGGAACAGTTTGAAACAGTTCCACACATTCCTGTTCGTTCTACCCTGCCAATTCCAGAAACTCTTCTTTGTCCTAGTAGAACTCCAAGCACACAACCTCTTTCTGAAATCTTATCTGGTGCAAGAGACCCTGCCTGATGGGCTTATTACTGACATTGACATCTCATGCTGCCATCCATCCTACCACAAGAACCTTAACCTTCCATCAGTCCCTCACGCTCACTAGTATGGTCCGTCGTATCATACTATACAAACTCAAACCATACTTTACAGCCTCTATCCCTTTTGCAAAATCCTTTTACTCTGTGACTTAACTTCCTTAATTCTATTACTACAACAGACACTCTTGCCCTTTAACAGTTGGAAGCATTCCCAGCACTATATGAGGAAGACGCCCCAGCTACTTCTGTCCTATACCTGCATGGGATTAGCTATAGCCAAGAAAGAGCCTACTACTCTGATGTAGCCCCTCACAACTCCCCAACCAGGCCTTGCTAGCTTACTCCACCTTCTATATCCCCTAAAACATTTACATGTACATCCACAAAACACACTACCCCTAACCACCCATTCTGTAACACTGCTGTAACATTTCTACCAAAACTTGGACCCCTGCAGAAATCTCAGTGCTTTCTAAATGCCTCACCTTTCACCCAAACCCTAGATTCAACCACGCTGCACTTATAAGTGGCCTCCTTTCCTTTATCCATTCTCTGCAGTGGAAACATTTCTTCATCATACATCCCACTGACAACAGCCAATCAAAAACTCACACAAAACCTTGTTTAAAACAGTTCCACAACCTCTCTCAAAATGTGATCCTCCTTTCCTTCCACCCAGCCATCCTCTGGTTATCTTTCAGGAATTCCCCACCTGGTCTCACCTACCTTTCCCAAATATCTCCCCAGTGAGTTCAACATCATTCCTATGGAACACACAGACCTTATTATCCTTCTCACAGACAAAGGCTCCAGCACAGTGGTCATGAATCATTGTGATTATGTGACTGAGGGTCTCCACCAATTTTCTGACACATCTGCATACAAACCCTATGATAACGATCCCACACCAGAAGTCCAACAGGAATTTCAATAGCCCATGAACAAACCTCTGCCTTTATTGACCAACATCTCCAACCTGATGCCCGTAACCTCCCATCCTACATTAAAAACACTGCTCACTTCCTTCAGTCCCTGTCCACAGTTCCTGTCTCACTGCCACCAGATTCCTTGTTGGTCACTGTGGATATAACAGCCTTATACAACAACATCCCCCATGCCCATTGCCTTGCGACGTGTCCCAACATCCTGCTAATACCAAACCCACCACTTCCTTCCTAATCCTCTGAGACAACCAAATTATTTCAAACTTCCTGGCAGATTAAAACTGTGTGCTCGACCGAGACTCGAACTCGGGACCTCTGCCTTTCGCGGGCAAGTGCTCTACCATCTGAGCTACCGAAGCACGACTCACGCCCGGTACTCACAGCTTTACTTCTGCCAGTGCCTCGTCTCCTACCTTCCAAACTTTACAGAAGCTCTCCTGCGAACCTTGCAGAACCAGCACTCCTGAAAGAAAGGATACTGCGGAAACATGGCTTAGCCACAGCCTGGGGGATGTTTCCAGAATGAGATTTTCACTCTGCAGCAGAGTGTGCGCTGATATGAAACTTCCTGGCGGATTAAAACTGTGTGCCCGATCAAGACTCGAACTCGGGACCTTTGCCTTTCGCAGGCAAGTGCTCTACCATCTGAGCTACCAAAGCACGACTCACGCCCCGTCCTCACAGCTTTACTTCTGCCAGTACCTCGTCTCCTACCTTCCAAACTTTACAGAAGCTCTCCTGCGAACCTTGCAGAACTAGCACTCCTGAAAGAAAGGATACTGCGGAGACATGACTTAGCCACAGCCTGGGGGATACTGGCAAAAGTAAAGCTGTGAGTACCGGGCGTGAGTCATGCTTCGGTAGCTCAGATGGTAGAGCACTTGCCCGCGAAAGGCACAGGTCCCGAGTTCGAGTCTCGGTCGGGCACACAGTTTTAATCTGCCAGGAAGTTTCATATCAGCGCACACTCCGCTGCAGAGTGAAAATCTCATTCTGCAAATTATTTCACTTTTGAAGGACAAATCTATAATCAAATCCGTGGTAGTGCTATGGGTACTCGCATGGCACCATCCTATGCTAAGTTATTCATGGACCTTTTGAAGGAATCCTTCCTATCAACTCAGCACCTAAAACCACTTGTCTGGTTCGGATTCACTGATAACATTTACATGATCTGGATTCATAGCAAGGCCAACTTTTGTTCCTTCCTCCATTTCCTTAACACTTACTCCCAAATCCACGTCACCTGATCTTTCTCAACTCAACGAGCCACCTTCTTAGATGTTGATTCCACCTCTCTGATGGCTTCATAAATACATCCTTTCATATCAAGCACACCAACCATCAACAGTACCTCCACTCTGACAGCTGTCATCCATTTCATGTCATGTGAGAAAGGCTCTTCCATACAGCCTCACTATCTGTAGATCTACAGTGGAAAGCTGGAGTCGTCAAAATATACTGATAACTGTATCAGAGTTCATCTGTAAACAGATCTGCAACATCTCTTCCTCTGACACCAGTACCCCTGTCAACTAGCCACCAACCAGCACTCCTGTAATCACCCAGAATCACCCTTCCTTTGAAAAGCTTAACCACAACCTTTACTATGACCCTAACTAACTTTCATCATGCACTGAGAGGAGGGACAGCATGCCCGAAGTCCTACCCACATTACCCAAAGTAATGTTCCTCCGCCCACCCAACCTACAGAATATCCTTGTCCATCCCTACTCAAATCCTGCTCCCAGTCCTGAACACCATGGGCCATTCCCTTGTGGCTGACACAGGTGCAAGACCTGTCCCATACATCCATCAGGGTGCAAAGGGATAGGGTCTTATTGTTTTTAGTACCTATCCTATTCTGATCAGTTATATGACGAAATCTGCAAACTTTGTCAATTTATAGGAACATAAGGGTGGCTATATTCTGAGTTAAAAGAAAAAGACTTCAAATCAAAATGGTTTATTTTAACCAAAAAATAAAAATGCCATATTTACAGGTAACATTGTTAATAATAATATTTACATTGGGGACTATCAGCTGCTGGGAGCACACAGACATAAAAATAAAGAGCATTATCTACTTCAATAAAAATTACACTTTTTAGAAATAGAGCTGAAATAAAATTCAAATTTGAACAAAGAAATTATGGAAGGAACAGTAATATTGTATTTTGATGAGGGCACTAACATGAACATTAAGTGAAGTCACAAGCAGGTGTTTTTAGTGATAGACCTTCTTCAGTCTGAGAAACCTCTTTCTCAGCAGTATCCATGAGTTTTGTTTTCATACTTTTTAGCACTCTTAGCTTTTCTCTGCTCCCATTCTTTTTTCTCTCATTTCTTTTGAGGACTTCTCAGCTGTCCGTTCCTTTTCTACTGTTTCATTGTACCTACTACGTCCATTGAAAAGTTAGCAAATGAGGATATCAATGACGCAGAGTGTCGCCTCCCAACTTCCACCCACATGTGTTGCACTGTTCCTGCCGCAGGCTTTAGTTCAGTGTTAACTAAACCAACAACTGCATGCCAAAAGCCCAATGGTTGACTGTTAGTTTTCTAATGACACTATTTTATGCGTACCACAAAAGATCTATAATCAATCTTATTCATACACAACAGCAATCAGATCGATAAATGTTGGCATGCTATGTAATTTTTCGGTATATATGCAAAACACAATGTATTGTATGTGCACTGATCATGCCTTAGTATCCTTGGTTCACAATAAATGGATCCAGATAGGCTACAAACTGCCCTAAAAGCAAGTCTTTGTGATCACATCATTTTAGCAAACAAGGGCATACTTACATTTGAACAGATGTAAATGTAAACCACACCAAATGCACAGCTCCTTGCTGGTCACAGTGTGTGACAAATTCCACACATCAACAAACCAGGGAAGCACAGGCAGGCTGCAGAAAAAGGCCTGAAGCCATTCCGCATCAACAACAACAAATCTCTGCACAACTCATCTGGGCTCAGCCAGGGTGCCCTGGCAAGCTGGGCACTGCATTGGACTGAGCGAGGGGAGGGGGAGGGGGGAGGGAGGAGATGTCAAAACAACGGTGGCAGGTGGTCACACAGTACTGAACTGAGGATGAAAGGTCAGTGCAACACAGTATCAAGCAAAGCAGAAGACAAGCAAATGCCTCTACCGAAAATAAAATCAGATATGCCTTTTCCAGAATTTTTAGGCAGAAGGCCGAAATTCCCTGAGTTTCCAGAACAAAAAAATACCCTGAGTTTTCCCCATTTTCCAGGTTTTTCAAGACATTGAACACCCATCCGCCCACCACTTCCTAGCACAGTCCAGTCACGCAGGCATTTCCTACCCAATAAAAGGTAGGACAATGTGTTAGCAGCCATTTTATATATCAGCTCTGCTGGAATTACTGGACAGCATTTTAAGTGGATATGACATGTAACCAACTGTCCACTTGCACGAATGACCACTACCAAACTGTGGTAAACCACAAACCTGACAATTCAGGCGCCAAACATGCTGCACACCACAACACTAATGACTTCAACAATTGCTTCACAACACAGGCCATTTAGACACTTATTTCCAATTTCTCTGAACTACACAGGTGGGAATTTTCTCTCGAGCATCTCCTGCATTCTCACAGTCCCCCTGATCTAAACCTTCCCTAACTTGTTTCCCATTGCCTCGCTTTACCATTTGCCTTCTCACTTCAGTTCACACCACACCTTCCCCACTCAGATATATCCCCCTCTCACCTCCCTCTCCCTTTTTCCACCCCTCTCTCTTACTCTCTCACCTCCCTGTCTCCCCTTTCATAATCTCCTCCAGCTCCTTTCCTCCCCCCTACTCTCTGAACTCCTTTCCTCATGTTGTTCAGCTGCTGAGTATCTGGCCACAGACTTGCCTCACACTACCGATCTACCCCTCCCTGCCTCGTGCATCCTTCCCTATTCCTCCCCACCTCCAACTTTCAACAATCAATATTCAATAATCAGTCTTGCCACTACCAAGAACGAGTATGTTTGGGTGTCTGGTTGCCTGTGTGAATGTGTCTACTCTTAGCAGAAAAAGAACAAGAGCAAGAATGAGTTAGGAAGCTAGTGTTAGCTGTTTTCTGTTACGTGTTTCTGTGCACCATCCTCTATTGGTAAGTGGTTGTCTTTCCCTTATTCTACCTATTTTTCATCCAGGGATATCAGTTATTGTTGTAGTGAGAACTTTTATATTTTTTGAACAAATTACCCTTATATCAAACCATTTTTGGAACCTTTAGGTCACATATTCTATTAAATTTTCACACAGCCATTTTATAAACTATAATGCAATTATCCACATCACAAAAAATCATAACACCATTCTGTACACAGAACTCCCACCTCAAAAATCCTCAGTCTGCGTCAACATTTGTACAATCAACACCTCTGTGTTAAAAATTTTGAGCAAGACAGTCAAGCAATTAACATCTTTTCATCACTCATTGAGATCCCATGTCTAACAATTGCATAATTAGCACCTCCTCGTATACGTATACATGTGTGTGTGTGAGAGAGAGTTTGTGGGTATCAATCGCCAGGCTTACACCTCGACGTAAGTGTGCACATGGTTATGATCATGTTAACAGTTTTGTTGTATTTGGATCAATAAAAATCAGTGGCTCATTTTGTATAACAACAATTATTACAGCCTCCATGATGCTAGTATCTCCTTAACTATTAACTTTTCTATCACAATATATAATGATGTGTTGTGTTATTTTTGGTGGACTGCGATTTGAAGGACAAGTAGGCTCACTGTCATTAGTGTCAGTATTAGTACTAGTGCTAATATTGTGTTGAGAGTGAATTCAGTGGATTACAAGGTAATGCTAGTTGCAAAAGAACTGAGTAAAGACGAAAGTAATGCTTTGCAATAAATCTTCTGTATTTTACATCCACTGGTTTTGATAGATGCTTCAACTACAATGAAGGGTGAATAGATCTCATGGCTCATGACAGACTATTTACTGTTCGTGTAGCTTCTTCTGCGTAATCTTTCATTGATTGAATCAATGCCCATTTGTATTGTAATATACCATGAAATTTTGAACATTCGCCAGCGCAGCAATAAACTAGTACTGTTACTGTCAGTTGTGAGCTTAAACTAAATTACTGTCTTTTAAAAATTTTAAGGACAGCAGGTCTATCCTCATTCAAAACAATCTTTCTCTAATTTCATTGTCCAGTTATTTTTGGACACTTAAACAACTATATTT
This sequence comes from Schistocerca piceifrons, assembly GCF_021461385.2. Taxonomy (NCBI): domain Eukaryota; kingdom Metazoa; phylum Arthropoda; class Insecta; order Orthoptera; family Acrididae; genus Schistocerca; species Schistocerca piceifrons. The sequence goes on from NC_060138.1 coordinate 608,702,605, forward strand.
TCGTAAGTTGGTGGTACGAGTGTTTTGGATACATAATTTAATTTGTAGCAAATCAGCATTTGTGGTTCACAGTTCAGTCAAAGTATACATCACCCCTGAATTTCATAGTATATCAATGCAAATAAACACACGTTTTTGAGAATTTTTGGAAGCTACCATCGTCTTTTGCATAATCTACGAGCAATCAGTGTCAGTGACTTAGTTACTGATGCAGATTTTCTAACTAATATTTTGTGTTCCATCTAGTTTTCCCTGAAAGAGGAGTAATCATATATATTATCTGCATTTATCATAAATTATCTTGGTTTTCGAGTTTGCTAACAAGTATAATTAACAACAGAACGTTTTAGGAAACTAGTAATTTCTACCACAGGTTTTTGTGTTGCCTTAATAGAAATCTCATTTAAAATCCTTTGTTCACTGCCTTGTAATGCATTGCACCAGCCAGAATGCTGTTCCCAAGCAATGGAAGGTTTCATTGACATTCGTAAGCTGCTGGAAATCCCCCTGGCAACTGTCAAACAATTGACAGCCTCTGCGAATTGGTGTGTTGGAAGAGCTCCTGAGAGTTGTGTACCTGTGATACCTATACCAGTGGTACCTCAAGTACTATCCTCTCCTGCGGATCCTGTCTCCTCTGCAGAAAATACAGGATGTCATTACCCATCCACTTGACTACGAATGGCGTGTCAATGGTAGATCTAGGCATCCTGTACAGAGTGGACGGGGACCACGGAGGACTCATGATGTTGTACCGATCCCCCTAATCAATAAGTTTGAAGTGTTGTCTTTCACTGAAACTGAGCCAGTAGGATTCACTTCACCTGTTTTGTCTGTTGTCAGGAAGAGTCAACCTCAAAAGGGTTGTTGTTGTTGTTGTTGTTGTTGTTGTTGTCTTCAGTCCAGGTACTGGTTTGATGCAGCTCTCCATGGTACTCTATCCTGTGCAAGCCTCTTCATCTCCGAATGATTACTGCAACCTACATCCTTCTGTATCAGCTTAGTATATTCATCTCTTGGTCTCCCACTATGATTTTTACCCTCCATGTTTCCCTCCAGTACTGAACTGGTTACCCCTTGATGCCTCAGAATGTGTCCTACCAACCAATCCCTTCTTCTAGTCAAGTTGTGCCACAAATTCCTCTTCTCATCAATTCTATTCAGTACCTCCTCATTAGTTACTTGATCTACCCATCTAATGTTCAGCATTCTTCTGCAGCACCACATTTTGAAAGCTTCTATTCCCTTCTTGTCTAAACTCAAAAGGGTAGGGGTCTATTAATCGTTGGCAATTCAAATGTACAGTGAATCATGGTACACCTTAGGGAAATGGCAGCGAAGGACAGGCCAGGACATCAGGGGCACTCAATGTGTAAGTCTGGGTGCATCATTCAACACGTTGAAGAGGCTATTCCAGCAGCCATTAAGCGAATAGGGTTCAACCAACTGCAGATTGTGGCACACACTGGAACAAATTATGCCTGTCATCTGGGCTTTGAAGTCATTCTCGGGTCATTCTAGAGACTGGCAGAGAAGGCTGATAAGATCAGTCTTGTGTGTGGAGTTTCAACAAAGTTCACAATTTGCAGCATTGCCCCAGAACTGATCATGGGCCTATTGGTTCTGAGTCAACTGGAAGGACTGAACCAGATACTTTGAAAGTTCTTTGACAAGCCTGCCTGACTACATGTGTGATGCGCACAAGGTTTTTTTTTTTTTTTTTTTTTTTTTTTTTTTTTTTTTTTTTTTTTTTTTTTTTAGATTAAGTGACTCTCCATCCAATCCAGATAATGATGGCTGTAGGAAACCCAGAAGTATCAGTGTAGGATTGAAAGAAGTGCCTCCCACTGGTAAGAGTATTAAAATCCTAATGGTAAGCTGCCAAAGCATACACAACAAAGTGCCAGAGTTTGAAGTGCTCCTGAAAAGCAGCGAAGCTCACATAATATTAGGTACAGAAAGCTGGTTGAAGCCTGAAATTGATAGCAGTGACACTTTTGAGGAAAATTTAAACGTGTATCGAAAAGATAGGCAAATGAGAAATGGAAATGTCGTGTGGCTAGGGCCTCCCGTCGGGTAGACCGTTTGCCTGGTGCAGGTCTTTCGATTTGACGCCACTTCGGCGACCTGCGCGTCGATGAGGATGAAACGATGATGATTAGGACAGCACAACACCCAGTCCCTGAGCGGAGAAAATTTCCGACCCAGCCGGGAATCGAACCCGGGCCCTTAGGATTGACAGTCTGCCACGATGACCACTTGGCTACCGGGGCAGGCAATGAGAAATGGAGATGGTATATTTGTCACAGTGGACAAGAAACTCAAATCCAATGAGACAGAAATTGAAGCTGCATATGAGATCATTTGGGCATGACTCAGTATCAGGGGTGGGAATAAAATGATAACTTGATCCTTCTATTGTCCACCAGACTCATCTCCTGATGTAACCCAAAACTTCAGTTCACTTGTACATAAGTTTCCCAGTCCTATTGTAATCATCGGTGGAGACTTTAATCATCCAATAATTAATTAGGAAAATTACAATTTTGTTAGTGGCGGGCATGATAAGACATCCTATGAAACTTTACTAAATGACTTCTCTGAAAACTATCTAGAACTGATAGTTAGGAACCCCACTCATGATGAAAATATATTGGATCTAATGGCAACAAATAGACCTGACCTCTTTGAGGATGGCCACATCAAAACTAGTATCAGTGACCATGAAACGGTTGTGGCAACAATGACTATCAAAGTACAAAGGACAACTTAAACAAGCAGAAAGATTTATATGTTCAGTAAACTACATAAAGTCAGTAATGTCTTACCTCAATAAGGAACTTGAAACTTTCAGCACAGGTCAGGAGCACGTAGAGGGACTCTGGCTCAAGTTTAAAAGAATAGTTGACCATGCACTGGATAGATATGTATCCCATAGAATAGTTCATAATGGGAGGGAACCTCTATGGTATACAGTCATTGTAAAGAAACTTCTAGAGAAACTGCATAATAGGTGTAAAACAAAGTGTAGGGCTATAGATAGAGAGATGCTGAATGAAACGCATTTGGCTTTCAGCAGAGCAATGTGTGATGCCTTCAATGACTATCATAGCAGAATATTGTAAAATGACATTTCACAAAATCTAAAGAAATTCTCGTCATATGTTAAGGCTGTTAGTGGTAGCAAAATTAGTCTCCAGTCCCTAGCAAATGAGTCAGGAACTGACATTGAGGGTAGCACAGCAAAAGCTGAAATGCTGAACTCCATTTTCAAATGTTTCTTTACAAAGGAAGACCCTGGAGAATTGCCCCAATTTAATCCTAATATCACTGAAAAGATTAATGAAACAAGTATTAGTGTCAGTGGTTTGAGAAACAGCTGAAATCGTTAAAATTGAATGAAGCTCCAGGCCCCTATGGAATCCCTGTCAGATTCTACACCGAATTTGCGGCTGAGTTAGCACCTCTTTTAACTATAATCTATAGTAGATCCCTCGAACGAAAAACCATTCCTAGTAGCTGGAAAAGGAAATAGGTCACACCTGTTTACAAGAAGGATCGTGGAAGTGATCCACAAAAATACCACCCCATATTCTTGACATTGATTTGATGCAGAATCTTACAACATATTCTGAGCTCAAACTTATCACACCTACACTTATTGTCAAAAGTACAATCATATGGGGTATCAAGAGAAATTTGTGACTGGATTGAGGATCTTTTGGTAGGGAGGACACAGCATATTATCTTGGATGGAGAGTCACCATCAGATGTACAAGTAACTTCGGGTGTGCCCCAGTGAAGTGTGTTGGGACCCTTGCTGTAAATGTTGTATATTAATGACCTTGCAGTCAGTATTAATAGTAAAATCAGGCTTTTTGCAGATGATGAAGTTATCTATAATGAAGTACTATCTGAGAGGAGCTGCATAAACATTCAGTGAGATCTTGATAAGATTTCAACATGGTGCAGAGATTGGCAACTTGCTCTAAATATTCCGAAATGTAAAACTGTGCACTTCACAAAATGATAAAACATAGTATCCTATGACCATAATACCAATGAGACACTATTGGAATCGGCCAACTCATAACAAATACCTGGGTGTAACATTTTGTAGGGATATGAAATGGAATGATCACATAGGTTCAGTCGTGAGTAAAGCAGGTGGTAGACTTCTGTTTATTGCTAGAATACTGAGGAAGTGCAATCTGTCTACAAAGGAGATTTCTTACAAATCATTTGTGCAACCAGTTCTAGAATATTCCTCCAGTGTGTGGGACCTGTGCCATATAGGACTAACAGGGGAATGGAGGAGTGGCATAGAAATACTGAAGGAACTGAAACAGCAGACTCTTGAAGATAGATGTAAACTCTCCCAAAAAAGTCTATTCACAAAGTTTAAAAAACTGGCTTTAAATGCTTACTCTAGGGATATACTAGAACCTCTTATGTATCACTCATACAGTGATCATGAGGATAATACTAGAATAATTACTGCAAGCACAGAGGCATTCAAACAATCATTCTTCCCGTGCTCCACACATGAATGGAGCAAGAAAAAACCCTAATAACTGGTATAATGGGACATAACCTGCACCTCATGTTGGTTTGCGGACTATAGATGTAGATGTAGACAATTTAAAACAGACATGTGTCTTGCTATGACATTAGCAACTGAAAGTGAGTGAGTGAGTACAAGTTCTCAAAAAGATATTTCATTTCTTTCTGCTTGTTTATATTCTTGAATGGATCTCTATGCTCCTTGACCTCCAAGCACAACCAAGATGTGATATCCAAAGAACAAGTGCTCTTTCACAGCAGAAGGAGAAGTTTATTCACTGCCACACCTTGCCAATGTCTGGAATTGATGTGAATTACACTATATCTGCACAGACATAAAATGAGAACATGCACACTGAGACTTTTTCCCCTGAACAACTACCTAAACGACATTTTCAGCTCTCGCAAACATCATTCATCAGCCTAAGAGGATAAGAGTGGAACATTTTATTCTGAATAATCTCATGTTACTCTACAATCCACAACAGAAAGCAAATACACAGACTGCTAATTTTGCAGTTCCCATATCAGACATGAACCCTATGCCCATGGCCTGGCTGCTACCAATCACTTTCTCTCCCATCAGCCTAAGAGGATAAGAGTGGAACATTTTATTCTGAATAATCTCATGTTACACTACAATCCACAACAGAAAACAAATACACAGACTGGTAATTTTACAGTTCCCATATCAGACATGAACCCTATGCCCATGGCCTGGCTGTTACCAATCACTTTCTCTCCCAATGTCCTATCTACTCAAAACCCACCACCTCATTCCTTAAATATCTGTCAAATTGTATCTTTAAGTGTAACTACTTCTTTGAGGAAGAGATGAACAAACAAATCTGTGGCATGACCATGTGCACCTCCATGGTACATTCCCATACCAAACTGTAACTAGGCCATCTAGAGGAAACTTTTCCAGTCATCCAAAATCCCAAAGTATGTATCTGGTTCAGCTTCAATGACAATATCTTCATGATCTGGACCCAAGGCCAAGGCATTCAACCCTTATTACTCCACAGACTCAACACATTCTCCCTCATCTGCTTCACCTCATCCTCCTAAGCACAGGATGCCATCTTCCTGGAAATTGACCTCCACCTCTCCAGTGGCTCCATCTATACCAAGCCCAATAACCTAGCAACAGCACCTTCACTTTGATAGCTGCCATCCCTTCCACACTAAAATCTCTGTTCCATGTAGTTTGGCCACCCACAGATGGCACAAGCAATACCTTGGATAGTAGACTGAAAGTATTGCTAAGGTCCTCACAGACAGCATTAACCTCCAAACCTAGTCTGCATATCCATTTATGGCCCTTATCCTCTGACCACTTCCAGTAACCATTTGCAAAGGAGCAGCCCACTCATCACTCAATCATGATTTCCTCACCAGGGCTTCAACTACATCTACATCTACATTTATACTCTGCAAGCCACCCAACGGTGTGTGGCGGAGGGCACTTTACGTGCCACTGTCATTACCTCCCTTTTCTGTCCCAGTCCCATATGGTTTGCGGGAAGAACGACTGCCGGAAAGCCTCCGTGCGCGCTCGAATCTCTCTAATTTTACATTCGTGATATCCTCGGGAGGTATAAGAAGGGGGAAGCAATTTATTCGATACCTCATCCAAAAACGCACCCTCTCAAAACCTGGACAGCAAGCTACACCGTGATGCAGAGCGCCTCTCTTGCAGAGTCTGCCACTTGAGTTTGCTAAACATCTCCGTAACGCTATCACGGTTACCAAATAACCCTGTGACGAAACGCGCCGCTCTTCTCTGGATCTTCTCTATCTCCTCCGTCAACCCGATCTGGTACGGATCCCACACTGATGAGCAATACTCAAGTATAGGTCGAACGAGTGTTTTGTAAGCCACCTCCTTTGTTGATGGACTACATTTTCGAAGGACTCTACCAATGAATCTCAACCTGGTACCCGCCTTACCAACAATTAATTTTATATGATCATTCCACTTCAAATCGTTCCGCACGCATACTCCCAGATATTTTACAGAAGTAACTGCTACCAGTGTTTGTTCCGCTATCATATAATCATACAGTAAAGGATCCTTCTTCCTATGTATTTTCAATACATTACATTTGTCTATGTTAAGGGTCAGTTGCCACTCCCTGCACCAAGTGCCTATCCGCTGCAGATCTTCCTGGCATTTCGCTACAATTTTCTATGCTGCAACTTCTCTATATACTACAGCATCATCCGCGAAAAGCTGCATGGAACTTCCGACACTATCTACTAGGTCATTTATATATATTGTGAAAAACAATGGTCCCATAACACTCCCCTGTGGCACGCCAGAGGTTACTTTAACGTCTGTAGACATCTCTCCATTGATAACAACATGCAGTGTTCTGTTTGCTAAAAACTCTTCAATCCAGCCACACAGCTTGTCTGATATTCTGTAGGCTCTTACTTTGTTTATCAGGCGACAGTGCGGAACTGTATCGAATGCCTTCCGGAAGTCAAGGAAAATAGCATCTACCTGGGAGCCTGTATCTAATATTTTCTAGGTCTCATGAACAAATAAAGCGAGTTGGGTCTCACACAATCGCTGTTTCCGGAATCCATGTTGATTCCTACAGAGTAGATTCTGGGTTTCCAAAAATGACGATACGCGAGCAAAAAACATGTTCTAAAATTCTACAACAGATCGACGTCAGAGATATAGGTCTACAGTTTTGCGCATCTGCTCGATGACCCTTCTTGAAGACTTGGACTACCTGTGCTCTTTTCCAATCATTTGGAACCTTCCGTTCCTCTAGAGACTTGCGGTACACGGCTGTTAGAAGGGGGGCAAGTTCTTTCGTGTACTCTGTGTAGAATCGAATTGGTATCCCATCAGGTCCAGTGGACTTTCCTCTGTTGAGTGATTCCAGTTGCTTTTCTATTCCTTGGACACTTATTTCGATGTCAGCCATTTTTTTGTTTGTGCGAGGATTTAGAGAAGGAACAGCAGTGCGGTCTTCCTCTGTGAAACAGCTTTAGAAAAAGGTGTTTAGTATTTGAGCTTTACGCGTGTCATCCTCTGTTTCAATGCCATCATCATCCCGGAGTGTCTGGATATGCTGTTTCGAGCCACTTACTGATTTAACGTAAGACCAGAACTTCCTAGGATTTTCTGTCAAGTTGGTACACAGAATTTTACTTATCATCTGCTTGTAAATGAAGAAAATATGACATGTTAACCTTCCCTCAAAGTCTGGTAATCTATTAAGGAAAGCAGGACTGCAGCCACACATATAGTACTTGAATAATAACAAAACCAGTGGCTGTATTTGGATCTACCATTATTTGTTCTTTTTAATACATGCTTCCAGTTCCAACACCACATGGTGTCGTCTTCAGGTCCTGAACATAACCTTCCATCCACAACTGTTTTCATGTGCAATAAACAGAATCATATGCAGCAGGCCAAAGTTAACTGGATTTCATATCTCCCGTGGCAACAACAAGCCCAGCATGGTCAGACAACCATGCTGGGCTTGTTGTTGCCATGGAAGGTGCCCGCTGCTTACAATTCTGTTCATTGCACATTCAAAACTGTTAGCATGTATTAAAAAGGAATAAACAATTGTTGATTCAAATACAGCCACTGGTTTGTTTTCATTATTCAAGGTCCCTCAAAGTGGTATTCTGCCTATCTGAAACACACCTAATACAATCTGCTCCTCCTCATTGCCAAAATATCCTATCCTATGAGAGGTGCGCCCACCTGTGACAGCAGTCAAATTACGTATCACCTCTGCTGAAATTTCTGCACAGAATTTGATGTGAGCATGCCTACGAACCAGCTATCCACACCAAGAGTAGAACTGAGTACCCTGTGGTGGACATTACTTCTTAATATTTGACTTGATGCTGAAGCCATCTTGAAAAGCTAAGTACAATTTTTAAACTAATATGTAATGTTGCCTACCTTTAACGTAGGAAATCATTGCTTACATAATGATGGCTTGCCTCCCTATTTTTTAAGCTAGCAGGCTGCACATTAAAATATACAAGCAGGCCATATGAACTTATTCATTACTGAGTGCCTGAAATTATTTGATGACATTACCTTCTAGCAATGATGATAAAGACAGACACAATACATTTCTTGTTACATGGCACTCATTTGATATACACCTGCAGAATTTTGCATTTTCAAGTTACAATGTTGTAACAAAGGTTTGTGTGATATAAAAATCATAAATAAAAAATTACTAGTAGTTTATTTACATACCTTTAGTTACAAAGTATTATATTACAAAATTTATGAAAATCTTTTTGTGTAGCTTGGCAAACGCTTACCAACTCAGCTACTTATTTATGCATTATGTCATCTTCGAGGTCAAGTTCATTTTTATCCCAGTCTTTCAGTTTGACACCAGTCATAAAATCATCCTGTAATACTTTCCATGTTTGGTTTACAGAATCCTCCTTGTTCTCATCCTCTTCCTCCTGAAAAAATAAGTATGTTCTGTGAGATGTTTTCGATACAAAGACATGATCAGCAACTTGATCTCTATATAACTTCCCCACAGGTGCTAATGCCATTTCTGCAGTTTTCTATTTGTGGTAGAGAAGTACCTTTTCCTTCAGCCATGACAATCGACACACAAAATTAAAGTAAGTAAACAAGTTATACAGTATCATTTCAACCTATGCAATGTTTTCTGAAGTGGCACAGTCCACGAGAGGGTACTAGAATAATTTTACCAAAATTCTGTAACATTAAATTACAAGAATGGCTGCTGGAGTCAAAAAGCTCTTTTCTAGTACAACGTGCATGTCAACCATAAACATCAACAGTGAAAATGCATAACTGAAGGTAGAAACCTGATACTATAGGGCTTTGTCATATGATTTTTAAAATAAAACACACATGACACTTTATCCAGCAGACATTTAGTATGACACACACAAGACTAGTGGCGTGAGTTGACTGACTAGGATGTGTAGGCACTGGTTTTAGGTAAACTATGGTAGGTGGCATTTGCTGTGCAAACAAGTATGTGCATAGCCGCGCTGAGCAGCCAATGCTTCATTCAGCCCTCTTGCCAGAATCCTAGCTGACACACATGTATTTTATTATTGTGTTCTTAATTTTGAATATTTGCACATTTGTAATTTTACTGAACATTGTTACGAAGTATGTGTCTTTTGTACATTAAGTGTATGAATTAATATGTAATATAACTGGTTCATGCTTAGGGCTTTTAGGGCTGTAAGTAACAGGAAAAGGTGGAGGGAATGGGAGGTGAACATGCCAACTAAAACAGTTGGAAAGAGTGAAGTCAGAACACCAATACTAGAACAAAGACACAGTCTGTGGATAGCCAGTGACATGGAAGCAACAGGAGAGAAGAGAGAGGCAATGTTATTACGAAACTGTAATGAATGAGCCTCAGATGGAGCTTGGCGTTTATTTATGGTTGCATGGTAAATAGTCATATGCCTTAATTTATAATTCTGTTGCCTAGAAGAGTTTCTGCAGGAAAAGCCACAGTTGCATAATTCTGGCCAGCAATACCACCACAGCAGCTCAACTCTTTGAACACCTTCTGGTAATGTAATGCACTACAACTGTGTTGTCATGTTTGGACCAGTTTTTCTTAATGTGTTCTGAATGTGTTTCCCAAAATTTTGTGACATTTTAGAAGTCCCTACCCAGAAGTGAATTATTTAGTCTCACCTGTGTGCTTTGTTAGCTTAGCTGTTGAATCTCTGTGTTTTAATTTAATTTATTAGACACAGTTGTCACACTTTCATCAGTGTCTACAGTAGAATTCTGCACTGGGTGTTGACAGTACTTTGCCTGTGTAGTGTAGTTTTCCAGAGTCTTTAGTATGCATAGGGACTGTGATTGCTCTGTGCAGATGCAAGCCAAGTTGGTGACAGTTCGCCCTCAGCTCCAGGCTGTGTTGACTTCAGTCACACAGCTTGAGACTGCAGTGGATGAGCACCACTGCTTTGGGCCAGCCATGAGGATCCAACAGATGTCCAATGTAACCCCCAAGTCCACTGATCAATCTGCACTGGTGGCCAGCCCAGTGACTGCTCACATTGAGGTTGACCTCTCAGTCGCACTCAAGTGGGAGGTCGCCTTGGGGCATGGCATGCTGTGAAAGAGTTCCTGAGCAGCCGAACATAAGGCCTCACTGGTTAGTCTGTCAAACAGGTCTTAGGTGCTGTCTGTGGCTGACACTGTCCCTCAACTAGATGTGGTCACTTATCCTTTTCAGAGGAAATCTCTCAGCCTGCAAGATCTGAGCAGTCACAGAGGATGAGATTACTGGTAGTTGGGACCTCCAACATTAGGTGCCTTATGGAGCCCCTTAGGGATGTGGCTGCCAAGGATGGGAAGAAAGCCAGTGTGCACTCCATGTGCACACTGAATGGGGTCATTCCAGATGTGGAATGGGTCCTTTCGGATGCCAAGAAAAGCAGAGGATGTAGCCAATTGCAAGTGGTGCTCACACTGGCAACAATGACGTGTTGCTTTGGATCAGAAGAGACTCTCTCTGGTTTCGAGTGGCTATCAGAAGTGGTAAAGGCTGCCAGCCTTGCTTGCAAGGTGAAAGAAGAGCTCACCATTTGCAGCATAGTCAACAGGACAAACTGCGGATGTTTGCTACAGAGCCGACTGGAGAGTCTGAATCAGAGGCTTATACGATTCTGTGACCTTGTAGGCTGCAGATTCCTTGACTTGTGCCACAGGCTGGTGGAGTTTCAGGTTCCACTAAATAGGTCAGGAGTCCATTACACACAGTAGGTGACTACACGGATAGCAGGAGTGTGTGACATGGGCTGAGCAGTTGTTAAGGTTAGAGGGTGTTGGGGAAAAACAAAAAGGACTTCAGTATCAAAGGGTGCAGGTTGAACACAGGAAGAATATAGGTCTAGGAACTATTGGTATAACACTTGTAAATTGTAGTAGCTGTGTTGGTAAAGTACCAGAGCTCTAAGCACTAATAGAAAGTACTGATGCTCAAATTGTTACATGGACTGAAAGCTGACTGAAGGTGGGGCTAAGTTCAGCTGGAATTTTTGTGAAGGATCAAACAGTGTTCAGAAATGATAGGCTAAATATAGTTGGAGGTGGTTTGTTTGTTGCTGTTAGTAGTTTATCTTGTAGTGTAATTGAAGTAAATAGTTCCTGTGAGTTAGTAAGGGTAGAGCACATCCTTAGCAACTGGAATAAAATAATAATTGAATCCTTTTACTGACCTCCCAACTCAGATGATACAAATGTCGAAAGGTTCAAGGAAAACATGGGTCTAATTTCAAACACATACCTGATTCATACAATTATAGTGGTGACTTCAATTTACCCTCAGTACATTGGTGAAAATATGTGGAGATATGTATAAAACATCATCCGAAATTGTGTTAAACACACTCTTTGAAAATTATTTTCAGCAGTTAGCTCATGAGACTACTCAAATAGTACATGGTTGTGAAAACACATCTGACCTCTTAGCAACATATATCCTGAGCTAATAAGGAGCTTCAAAATGGATGCTATACTCTCCACTCCTTTCATATTAACAATGTAAGTCTAGACCAGATGTGGCTAGAATTCAGAGAAATAGTATCAATGGCAATAGAGAGATTTATACTAAATAAATTAACAAATGGGAGAGCTGATGCCCATGGTACACAAAACTAGTCATAACAATGGTGCAGAAAAAATGAAAAAAAGTCCAATTTAAATGAACGCAAAATCTCCAAGATTGGCAATCTTTTACAGACATTTGAAATTTAGCAAGGACTTCAATACGAGATGTGTACAATAGTTTCCACAATGAAACTTTGTCTCAAAACCTGACAGAAAATGCAAAGGAATTCTGATCATATGTAAAGGATGCTAGTGGCAAGACACAATCAATGCCTTCTCTGCACAATAGCAACAAAAATACTATTGATGACAGTGCTGCTAAAGTGGAGTTACTAAACACAGCCCTCTGAAATTCTTTCACCAAAGAAGATGAAGTAAATATTGTAGAATTCTAATCAAGAACAGCTGCCAACACGAGTAGCTTAGAAGTAGATATCCTCAGAGTAGTGAAGCAACTTAAAACACTTAATAAAAGTAAGTCTTCTGGTCCAGGCTGTACACCAATTATGTTCATTTCAGAGTATGCCGATGCAATACCTTCGTGCTTTACAATCATATACAACACAACCACATGCTTGACTTAAGACCTATACCCAAAGTCTCGAAAGTTGCAAAGTCACATTAATATTCAAGAAGCAATAGGAGTAATCTGCTAAATTACAGGCCCCTATCATCAACACTGATATGCAGCAGTATTTTGGAACATACACTGTCTTTGAACATTATGAAATATGGTGAAGAGAAGTCAATGTAGATTTAAAAAACATCTTTCTTGTGAAACACAAGTAGTTCTTTATGTACACAGAACAGAGTGCTATCAATAAGTGATTTCAAATTAATTTCATATTTCTAGATTTCCAGAAGGCTTCTGAAACTGTATCTCATCATGAGTGGCTTGCAATCAAATTATGCACTTATGGAATATCATCTCAGTTATGTAATTGGATTCATGATTTCCTGTCAGAGAGGTCACAGTTCGCAGTAACTGATGGGAAGTCCCCAAAGGGAGTGTTATAGGGCCTCTGCTGCTCCTTACCTACACAACCAATTCAGGAGACAATCTGAGCACCCGTCTTAGGTTGTTTGCAGAGATTGCTGTCATTTATCGTCTAATAAAGTCATCTTAAAATCAAAACAAATTGCAAAATGATTTAGAAAAGATGTGTGTGTGGTGTGAAAATTGGCAATTGACCCTAAATAATAAAAAGAGTGGGGTCATTCACATAAGTACTAATAGGAATCCATTAAACTTCAGTTATACGACACATCAATCAAATATAAAGGCCTAAATTCAGCTAAATACCTAGGAATTACAATTAAAAACAACTTAAATTGAAAAGAACACACAGAAAATGTTGTGGGGAAGGTGAACCAAAGACTGCATTTTACTGGCAGAGCACTTAGAAGATGCAACAGGTCTACTAAAGAGACTGCCTACACTACTTCTGTCCATCCTCTTTTGGAGTACTGCTGTGCAGTGTGGGACCCTTACCAGATGGGATTAATGAAGTACATCGAGGAAGTTCAAAGAAGGGCAGCATGTTTTGTATTATCGAGAAATAGGGGAGAGAATGTCATGGGGTGAACTTCATTAAAACAAAGGTGTTTTTCATTGTGGTGGGATCTTCTCATGAAATTTCAATCACCATCTTTCTCCTCTGATTGTGAAAATATTTTTTTGACACTGACCTACATAGGGTGAAATGATTATCATAATAAAATAGGGGAAATCTGAGCTTGCACAGACAGATATCGGTTTTCATTTTTTTCCATATGCTGTTCAAGAGTGGAACAACAGACAATTATTGTGAAGGTGGTTTGTTGAACCCTCTGCCAGGATTTATGTATGATCTGCAGAGTATCCTTGTAGATGTAGATATGTGCCAGGTATATAACTTTGAACGTGTCACTTCACGTATCTTAAGATGCTATTCCTAAATCACAAACAGTATCACTGAAGTGATTAGCTTAATTTAATACAAAGCTATATTTGCTTAGATTTACTTAAAGAACTAATGCTGAGTATATTTTATTTGCTATGCATATCTGAACCTAAAAAGTGTTTAGCAAAGTATGTTGTCGGCCATACTAGTTTAAGGGCCTCACTCATGTTCTAGGTAATATACTGAATTACAATAAGTGAAGTTTATTTCAATATAGTGTGTCTATATCTTACATGATGATCCATAGTAAGAGTTCCTGCTAAAGAGAGTGTAGTAAATAATTTAACAGTTTTAGGGTACTTCACACTTTAGACAGCGTGCGCATTATTAATCACTCTAAGTTCATTAAATGACATTTGGTTAAGGTTTATGTGCTTGTACACAGTGAAGATTTGACTAGAACCACATTTGCGTATTGTAACGGGTTCAGGGTACCCATGTGTTAGTCACTGCGTGGTTCAAAAAATCTGTTAATTTTCATAACAACAACACAAAGCACGAAACTACAAGGTAATAAATACATTTTTTTGGAAATGTAGGCATTCTTTATGTGTTTCGGCCTCCTTAATTCAAAACCGATACTCACACAAATCACATACATTGGCAATAATGATAATATTTACGAAAACACCATATGAAGCTCAGAAGTGGTACATCGCTTTCAACTTTTCAACTGCACCTTCAGCTGTCACTGCCACAGTTGTAATCATATGGGTGACTGCCCATAATCAAATAGTAAATGATACAAGTGAATCCACAACTGGCCTAGAGAGGTCATCTCATAACCACAGGGCACAGCAAGGTCTGTGCTGTGTGCAAAGCAGCCCAATATAAGCCTTGTGAACCAGCCCCTCGGCCTCACTTATGTTTACTTGCTTATTGTATGCTCACCTATGAGACTGTATACTGATGTGTTCTACAGTTATGAGGCTTTGTACTGTTCTATACTTCATTCAGTGTTATTGTGAAGTTGTTCATTTGGAAGCAGAATAAAACTTGGTTGTTGTTATTTCTGATACTGTCTCTGTACAATGTTAGAGCAATCACACAGCAAAGTGGAAAGAAGACAGAATATTCTTGTCACCTCTGCACATCAAACTGGGCATAATGAAGCAGTTTGTCAAGGTATTACCCGAGTGTGACAACTGTTTCACATGTCTCTGTTACAAGTTTCCCAACGCGTCATGCTACATTGAAAGAGGGTGTGTTCACTGGTCCTGATATTCAGAAACCAATGCTAGATGAAGATTTCCTTCATTCAATGAATGCTGTGGAGTGAGAAGCCTGGACTGCCTTTAAGTGTGTGGTTTAAAACTTCATGGGAATTGCTGCTGTAAGTGAGCAAGAGGGTAAAAGATTCCAAAAAATTCCATCAGCACATCAAGACCATGGAACAACAATATGAGAGAACTTGGGATGTTCAGATGATGGGTGAGTACTGCTGGATGCTTCACCATGAGCACATGGAAATGCCCCATACGAGGAAAGGCAACACCATGACAACTAAGAAAGTATGGAATGAATGAGGTTAGTGCATGTTTTGTACCACATTCTCTGTATTCATCTGTCCACTGTGTGCATATTTCAATATGTTGTTGTTTTAAATTTTTATCCTACTTTAGCATCATTCATGGGCCATATATTTGTACTACTTCAATATGTGAGATCAATATTGGCAAAGTATACAATTGGTGCCAAAACTGTGGAATATGATACTTTGAGCATCATTTTTGAGTTCAAGAGGCAGAAAGACATACAGAAAATCTACGTTTCCTAAAAAAGTTCTTTCACTGTTACATTGTGTAATATATTGATAAAATCTATGTGTCTGTGTACAATAAAAGTTCAGTCAAAAGTTCAGTGATACACCATAAGAGATTCTGGATCCCCATTCGCTAATACTGTACTGGTCATTAGCCAATTGAAGCTCACTACAGAATATAGGGGTTATGCAGTTCATCTACTAGTACAAGTTAGTGTGACAAAATTTACTGCTTTATCCACACATATCAATAGACCAATGTGAATTGAAGATAAATGACTGAGCCTGCAAGTGCATCCTCATCTGAATCTACTTTAGTTTTGCATTTTGAAAATTGAGGTAATTTAAAGTTCAGTATTCATTCTTGAAGTGCTAAAATTATTAAGACTCGTTTAGAAATCATCTGCTCAATACGAGTTGGAGACTGTGTTTATATTGCCACATACAATTATTATAGCTGAGGAAGATAATTCTTTTTAATTTGAGGCTATGTCAGGAAAAAACTTCATAGTCTGATTGCTCAACCCATTACATGCATGTTCACAGTCAACAAAAAAGCCCCGTAAAAGGGTAACATTACTAGGATCGCAGTAACTGTGGCAATTATGTATTACTGTAAGGTAAGTCGCAGCAACATAAATGCACCAGGTTAGTGCTATAAAATAATCAATACATAGCCCTAGCAGGTGTGATATTGCTACTATTTTAAATTTGTTATTTGTCATTGTTTAAACAATGGTACCTCAGAAACTGGCCAAGTACTTTGTTTATGGCAAGCTTTAAAATAAAGGCAGAGTCATCCTTAGGCATATCGCTGACTGCACAACATTCAATTTTACCTGATCATTTACCTGTAAAAAAGCTCAAAAGCTGGCTCATGTCAATTGGTGGAAGGAAATGCTGAAAAATTCGACTGAGGCAATGCAAACACCTTATATACAGCGTCATAACAGCAGACAAATCTCAGATATATTCCTAGGAACCAAAAACTGTTTGGGTGTGAATCGAAACTAGCAAAAGCAGTTCCAGGAAAATCCTCACTTTTTTCTTTTTTTAAACAGGACACTGTGACCACTGCTTTAGAAGATCGAAGAACAGTTAATGCTGAATTGTATACACAACAATTTCGATGTCTCAAGTCACTCACGAAATAAAGTTTTTTTTTAAAAAAATCATTTTTATCTTGACAATACCATTTGTCATACAGCCCAACAAACAATTAGTTATTTGATCATTCAAAAACATCAAATTAATCTGTCAATGCTCAAATTATCACTAGAAAATTTTTTTGTTTCCTTATGTCAAACAAAAATTAAGTGGTCGGCAATTTTCATTGCCTCAGGAAACTGTTAAATCCTCGCAAAATCTTGTTGTCTTTTATGTACCAACATCAAAATGATTCCAAAATTGATTCATACACATACTAAAGTGTATAAATTTTGACCATAAACTTTCTTACCACTAAAATATCTTCTTTTCATTGTTTTTGTAAAAACTTGGAAGGCTGCCCTCATAGAGGTTGCTGGGCAACACTTTAGTTAGTATTCCGCTGAACCATATCAAGGACTCACTGATAAATGCCGTAGAATTCCCTCTAGATGTTATGCTCTATGTCCATTGTCTCAGAATTACTAAATATAATTGGCTGAGAATAATCTGTTGCCCACTAAGTAGATTGGTGCACATAGAAAGGTCATTGGCGGGGTGAAGCACAGTAGCAAGGGGTGGTGAACAACAGTCGTTGCGCAGCATCTGTCTGCAGAGTGCAGTTAGGTGTGTGCAGAAAAGATTTAGCATTGATTTTCATGTTAGTTTTGGTATGGTGAAGATACTTAGGTATTGTAATGTTTGTTATTGGTGGCATACCGCATACACATCAAATAATATGTTATCCAGTGACAGTGATAATCTTCTGAGCATATAAATTATTCTAGGGAGACTCAGAAGCAGAAACAGTGGCCCAATGCCACATCACCGTGGTGTGGCCAGTTGCCAAAGTAGGTGACAGCTCAAGCGCGCGCTGGGGGAAAAAGAAAGAGCGCTCACTGGTGCAACCACAAAGTATTCAAAGTATTTTCTCTCTCTCTCTCTCTCTCTCTCTCTCTCTCTCTCTCTCTCTGTGTGTGTGTGTGTGTGTGTGTGTGTGTGTGTGTGTGTGTGAGAGAGAGAGAGTGTGTGTGTGTGTGTGTGTGTGTGTGTGTGTGCAGAATACATCATGCACCTGCATTCTTAATGACCCATGTAATGGATCTGGGAGATGTTATTTTTTTTACCGTATTTGTCGATACCGAATTGTAAATGTTTTCTTATATTTTTTGTCAGAATTTATTATAATTTGTCTTATTATATGTTAATTTACTTATGTTTTTGAGAGTGAAAGCATATTGATTACTATTAGTAAATGTATCGAAGAATAGCAAAGAGACTGATTACAAGTGGAAGCTTGTGTGTTGTGTAAAATATCTTTGACGTTGGAGTCGTTTTTGACTATAGTCAGTCGGCAGTGAACTCTTGGTGTGTGTTGACGGAAGAACAATGTGAAGGTTGCCGTCATAAATAATTTTGAATTATGTTACTATTTTTTTTGTATGAACTATAAAAAAGAAATTACATTTGAAGAAATGGTATTTGAAACACCAAAATGAGGCAAACACGTTGAACCACGTCTTTTCTGCAGCCGACAAAGATGCAATGTGGAATCATACTTCTACTAGACAACTGAAGCCAAAATTAATATCGCCTTGTATCCATCTAACGGAAAAGGTACTGTTATGAAATATGCCAAATTTAAGTGAATAAAAAATAGTGACCATATTTTCAACTTGTGTCTTAGCCGGGATGCCATATTTCAACTGGGGACTGTAGCCGGGATATTGTGTTCACGAGATCTTCAACAGTGCTACGAGGAAGAAAATTTTTGTGTGTTAATACCAGTTTCTTCAGAATGTGTGTTACAGTATTTGTGTTCATCGGGAAGTAAAAGTTTTGAGAAGAAATGTTTCAGCAAAAAATATAATTTTCGACAGAAGAAAATACTTCAAGAATTTTGGCCAACAATCACATGGATGGAAAACGTGGTTTTGCAACAGTAGAAGAGTGTTCCAGGTAAGTCACGAAACCCTCGTATTTTGTTAAAACAATATTTTTATCTTGTTTTGTATTGTTGCGTATAAATTTTTGTTCTTCACAATGACTTATGAGATTTTCGAGAGTATTGTGCCTAAAGTAGAAAGTAGTAATTTAATAGACTTCGAAAATCAGGACAGGTCAAATGAAACAGAAAGAACCGATCAATTTGATTTAAAAAGTTTTCTTGTAAATTTCATGAAAGAAATTAAACAATCAGTTGACGACAATAAGACTTACTGGGATGAAAAAATTGATAACATTTTGTTGCAAGTCCAAGCAGTCAATACCCAAGTGGGTAATCTTTCGAACAGAGTTGGCAGTGTTGGGGAAAAAATTGAATCCGTGGAAGCAAAAGTAAATGAAATTGATGCTAAATTGAGCGGTGAAATTAATACTGTAAAAAATGAGTTACTGGTAGATAGGAAAAGAAATTTAATTGATTTTAATGAGATAAAAGGGGAAATTAAAAATTTGGATGAGAATACAAAAGTTTTAGTTAAAAATGTACAACAAGAAACTGACAATCGTTTGGTTACTCTAGAAAAAAAAATAGAGTGCAATGATTTAGAAAACAAAAAATCTGTCAAAGAACTTAGCGAAAAAATTGAAAGTTTTGACATTGAATTTCAAAGCAAAAATCACAATGTCAACACATGCAATCTTGTATCTAATATTCCAGTGAAGCACTTTTCGGTAGATGGACCCTTACAACCTGTTGATTTTATACAGTATTGTAAGGATTGTTTTTTACCTCACTCACCAGATGAAATAAAAATTAAATTTGTGAAAAAATTCTTGGAAGGGGAAGCTTTGACTTGGGCAAACCAGATTGTAACTTTGGGGATGACCTTTTCAGAATTTGAATAAAAATTTCTGGAAAATTTTTGGGATGATCTTAAACAAACTAGAATCAAAAGTGAATTTTTGAATGGGAGAAACTATAGAGAATCAGATGGGAGCATGAAACAATTTTGCAAAAGTGAACTTCAAAAACGTATTCATTTAACAAAACTTTTGGATGACTTGATCAAAATTGATACCTTAAAGAGAGGATTGCCATCAGCAATACAGTTGAGTTTAGTTCATTGTCCTGATAGTAATGTAGAGCAGATTCTCAATTATATTGAAAAGTTGGATAGGGTAACAACAAGAACACACAGTGGGTTTACTCAGAAAGGTAATGGTCAAAATTGGGGAAATCACAACTTTCAAAAAAGGGAACAAAACAATTATCATGGTGCCAGTCAAAATTCATGCGGATATAACAATTTTCAAAAGAGGGACCATAATTTTTATCCAAAACAAGAACATGATTTTCGCGGTAATAATCAACAAAACAGAGAACACTTTACGGATCAAAATCACAGAAATTTTGTTAGAGATCAGTACAATAGAAACTACCAACAATCAGGTAATGTTTGGCATAGGAATGGGAACAGAAATGTTGATCAGAGACATTGGCAGAACCACAATCAGCAGTTCAAACAGGAACCGGAAATAAAAAACGAGTAGACGCCCCCTTGAAGGTCCGCAAGGTTGAGGCAGAAGGTGAGCATGATGAAAGGACCAATGGATGTGACTATCATAAACCCAAACATGACAGTTCCAAACCTAAGCTATCACATGAGGTCATTAGTTGTTACTTATTGAAGAAATTTCAAGAGGAAAATAATGATGATAAAGATAACCTTTTCAGTACACAAGAACATACAGTAGATAAAAGTAATTGTGATTCATTTAATTTAACAGAGATTTACACTTGGGCAGAAAAGAACAACACTTTGTCAGATGATTTAATTTGTAGTAATTCAGAGATGTGTGTGAATGAAAGAGAGAATGCATGCTGTGAGAATGAAAATATTGGTGAAAGGGCTCTGGTAACTTTAGAAAGGGGAAATAATATTTTGGGGGATAATTTGAATGTGTATGACCTGAATATGTGTAATGATAATGATGTTGATGATAAAGTTGATAATGATGGTAATGGTATTGATGATGATGTTGAGGAAAGGTATTTCATTAGTTTAAATAGGGAGTTGGGTATACACATGGTTGAAAATGGATTAAATAGTGAGAATATTATAGAAATTCCCAGGGATGTTACCAGGATGAATAAGGCTCACAAGCTGGGTGTAAGTGAAAGTGTGAATTTTGATGTTGTTGGTAAAGAATCTGACTACACAAATAACGATGACACATGTATAACTTCTAGCCTAAGTGAAACTTTTACAGATACTAATGACACACACACATTTCTTATGAATTTATGGCTGAACAGTGAAACTATTTCTTTTGACAAGAACTTTAGAAAGATGCTTATTAATGTATGTGAAACTGTATGTCCTGAGTGGTGGAAAAAGATGAGATATTTTATTTTTGAAAAGCTGAAGGATAAGTACTTCAATAGTATACAATGTGATTTGGATGAAAATTCTTGGCTATTTGAGATAATAGAGACTACTAATGACAATTTTGTACCTTGTGCAAATTTTATAACTGTGACAAATAATACATGTAATGATATACCATATGATTCTGATAAGTATAGGTTCGGGGAAATTGAAAGTGATTTATTACATGAGGATACAGGTTCTGAGAAAAGTGATCAATTTTGCAGTCCTCATATAAAAGTTCAAATTGGATCATGGATTGGTAAATATTTAATTGATACAGGAAGTGAGATCTCGGGAATATCTGAAAGGTTAAGCGAGAAATTGAAAGTGGGGAAAGATTATGTTGAAATGCCAGTTGTTGGGGTAACGATAAAAGGTGCTACTGGGAAGAGCAGTAAATTGGTAAAAAGCCAGGCTTTAGTGACATTTTTAATTGAAGGCAAGTTGTTCACACATGGATGTTTTGTAATTCAGGAATTTAATGAGGATTTTCTTTTGGGTATGAATTGGATAGTAAAAGTAAATACAGCATTTGATTGGGTTGGAAGAAAACTTTTGATAGAAACTAGTGAAAGGGAATACACTCAGACAAATTTTGTGAACACACTTGGTGATCAGAGTAATGGAAATTTTGACAGTATCAATTTACTAAAAGAAACTGGATTGGAGAATATTGAAACTCATAGATCTGATACTGATGAAGTTGAATTTGGGAATTTGGGAATTTAGTAAATTTGAAAATTTCAGAAACACAAAATTTATCTGGGGAGCAAAAACAACAGTTAGACAATCTGCTGTGGGAATGCAGTGATGTTTTCAGTGACATACCTGGTAGGGTAAAGGGTTATCAGTGTGAGCTTCAGGTAAAACCTCATGAACCATTTTTCATAAAACCATACAGTATTGCAATATCAAAAAGACCTACTGTTGAGAAAGAGCTGAAAAAGATGGAAGGATGTAATATAATAGAAAGGAGTATCAGTGCATATAATAATCCTCTAGTAGTGGTTTCGAAAAAAGATTGTGGAGTAAAACTATATAAACAGAAATCATAATTTCAAAATTTAAATAACCTATTATCATCTAAAACAAAAGTCCTCCACTGGAATATGCTTGTTAGAACAAAACTACCTGTACAACCACCAAGTATGTATATTTGCATGTATAAATTAATAATTTGAAGTCACATGCTAATTGAAACTGATGAAAAAACACTGTTGTAACAAAGAATGAGAGAAAAATTTATTTTTACTTTTTTACAAAAAAAAAGGTCTCCATAGTGAGCATTTCTGAATTTTTCTAATTTTTGGAAGCTAAGTCTTCCCTGTGGGTGAAGGCATGCATGTGAGGACATGCATGCAAAGGTAAAGTTTCAAAACCAATTTTAGATAAAGCCTCATGATATATGAGCAGTTTATTGTTGTTTATACTGATGTTGTGGGGAGCAAAAGTACTCTTCACAAGAATGTGACTTGTAGTAATATTGTAGTAGAGAGGCAAGTGTACATAAATAATTGCAAAAAATTTAGATAATACTGATGTATCTTTAGCTGTACTAAAAGAAGAAAATCATAAGCAAAAAAAATACAAAAAAAACCATGAGTAAAAAAAAATTTTAAAAAGAAAATCATAAACACAAAGAAATATAAAAAAAAAACATGAATTAAATAAATAAATAAAAAAATCAAAGTATATATATATACAAAGATGATGTGACTTACCAAATGAAAGTGCTGGCAGGTCGACAGACACACAAACAAACACAAACATACACACAAAAGTCAAGCTTTCGCAACAAACTGTTGCCTCATCAGGAAAAAGGGAAGGAGAGGGAAAGACGAAAGGATGTGGGTTTTAAGGGCGAGGGCAAGGAGTCATTCCAATCCCGGGAGCGGAAAGACTTACCTTAGGGGGAAACAAGGACGGGTATACACTCGCGCACACACACACATATCCATCCACACATATACAGACACAAGATCCATCACTGAGTGTGGTCGGGATTTTGTTGTATATGTCCATAACAACAAAAGCCCTGGGGAGCAGTTGTAATGGATCTGGGAGATGTTATTTTTTTTTACCGTATTTGTCGATACCGAATTGTAAATGTTTTCTTATATTTTTTGTCAGAATTTATTATAATTTGTCTTATTATATGTTAATTTACTTATGTTTTTGAGAGTGAAAGCATATTGATTACTATTAGTAAATGTATCGAAGAATAGCAAATAGACTGATTACAAGTGGAAGCTTGTGTGTTGTGTAAAATATCTTTGACGTTGGAGTCGTTTTTGACTATAGTCAGTCGGCAGTGAACTCTTGGTGTGTGTTGACGGAAGAACAATGTGAAGGTCGCCGTCATAAATAATTTTGAATTGTGTTACTATTTTTTTTGTATGAACTATAAAAAAGAAATTACATTTGAAGAAATGGTATTTGAAACACCAAAATGAGACAAACACGTTGAACCACGTCTTTTCCGCAGCCGACAAAGATGCAATGTGGAATCATACTTCTACTAGACAACTGAAGCCAAAATTAATATCGCTTTGTATACATCTAACGGAAAAAGTACTGTTATGAAATATGCCAAATTTAAGTAAATAAAAAATAGTGACCATATTTTCAACTTGTGTCTTAGCTGGGATGCCATATTTCACCCATCACTACACCCAGTGTGAAAGGTCAATATTGTAACAAAAATTGACTTATAAATTAAAGTTTATTGATCATAGAATCATTAAAGTTGTTAATATTCAGATAGGACACTGTTCAAGTTAAACTCAGTGATAATAAATCTTCTTGTGGGATGTGAGTTATGAATCAGGTACACTATGTGAGCAAAAGTATCTGGACACCTGGCTGAAAAAGACTTACACAAGTTCGTGGCACACTCCATTGGTAATGCTAGAATTCAATATGGTGTTGGCCCACCCTTAGCCTTGATGACAGCTCCCACTCTCGCAGGCATATGTTCAGTCAGGTGCTGGAAGGTTTCTTGGGGAATGGCAGCCCATTCTTCACGGAGTGCTGCACTGAGAAGAGGTATCGATGTCGGTCGGTGAGGCCTGGCACAATGTCGGCGTTCCGAAACATCCCAAAGGTGTTCTATAGGATTCAGGTCAGGACTCTGCAGGCCTGTCCATTACGGGTATGTTGTTGTTGTGTAACCACTCTGTCACAAGTCGTGCATTATGAACAGGTGCCCAAATGTGTTGAAAGATGCAATCGCCATCCCCAAATTGCTCTTCAACAGTGGGAGCAATAAGGTGCTTAAAACATCAATGTATGCCTGAGCTGTGATAGTGCCACGCAAAACAACAAGGGGTGCAAACCCCATCCATGAAAAACATGACCTCACCATAATAGAGATGGGCAAAGTCGTTCATCCTTGGGAACTATTTCACTGGTGATCGCTCTTTTTTGGGAATCATTCATTTTTAATCGTTCACCTTGCATTATGCTTGGTATATGGTTCTTATGAAAAATTGAAAATTAGTAGCATAGGTGGTTGAAGATGGAAGGCGCCAAGTGGGGGCTCTTGTCTACACCCTGGAGTACAGAGTTTCTATTCATAACAGAATTCTCACACACATGTAATTTTCGTGATTCTGCAAAACATCTCATTTAGCCAACTGTAGCATTACATGGCTGATCACAGTGCAATAATATAAGGAGGCGCATGAAAAACCCGGTCCCGAGTACTGACTGCTTGCCAATTATGCACTATTTGTTGACGGCTACGAGCAGAATAGATAAAGATGTAATAATTAGGCAGTGAAGAAATAACAAATAAGCTAATGCAAACAACTGCTTCCAAACAATAGATGACGACTGGTAAATGACAATGAGCAGTCTAGTACTCGGGATCAATTTTTTGTGTGCCACCCTGTACCACTGAAATAATATTGTAGGAGTTACCATATTCTCTTTACAAAAAGTGACACCATACACTCCATTACAAAGCGCGGGCTTCATTTGGTTGTGAGTCGGTCTGCCTTCCATAACAATGAACATACTCTTGTACCTTGGATCAAAAAAATGGCCACTCGTGTGTGCCGTGCCAACGTCCTTTGCATGTGTAATCACAAAATATCTTGCCTTTTTACAAGTATTTCTTCTGCTCTTTATCGAAATAGTGAAGTAAGCTGATATGCTGCTTTGTTATCTGAAAAGATGTATGTATTACATACTATGTAATTTTTATGTAATTTACATAATCATAAAATACATTTTAATTACCAGTCATGGATGCTGAATAGAATACGAAAAGAACCAGAAGTTCAGAGTTCAGAAAAGATTTGAAACAGATCTAGAATGGGCGTGCAAAGCTAATGAAACGAACAGCAACAACTCAACACTGAACTAACTATGAGCAGTCTGCACTGGAACTGCGACTAGTGGCCATGCAAAGAAGGACAAGTCTGGCCGAGCAAGACCGAGACAGATGGGAACAGGCCCGGGGCTGGAACGAGACCGGTCGACGTGCCATTCAGGAATGATACCGACCATTTCCCATTCCCAGGAACTGTAAGTAGAGAGCCGAGACCGAGACCGAGACAGACGGGAACGGGACCGTGGCTGGAATGAGACCGGTCGACACGCAATTGCAGGAACAGACTGACCGTTTCCCGTTCCTGGGAACTATAAGTAGAAACCCAAAGCCGCGACCAAATTTAACTATGAAAGGCCGTTCCATAGAATTCGTTCCTCGCTCATTCTGTTCATTTTCGTGAACCATTCCTTTGGACCCGTTAGTTCGTGAACAACCCATCTATACACAATAACACCAGCACCTCGGAAGTTTACTGTTGGCACTACACATGCTGGCAGATGACGTTCACCGGACATTCATCATACCCACAACCTGCCATTGCATCGCCTCATCGTGTACCGTGATTTGTCACTCCACATAACATTTTTCCACTGTTCAGTCGTCCAATGTTTATGCTCCTTACACCAAGCAAGGCATCAGTTGGCATTTTGCGGCATGATGTGTGGCTTATGAGCAGCTGCTCGACCATGAAATCCATGTTTTCTCACCTCCCACCTAACTGTCATAGTACTTGCAGTGGATCCTGACGCAGTTTGGAATTCCTGTGTGATGGTCTGGATAGATGACTGCCTATTACACATTATGACCCTCTTCAGCTGTCAGTGGTTTTGGTCAGTCAACAGACAAGGTTGACCTGTACGCTTTTGTGCTGTACATATCCCTTCAAGTTTCCACTTCACTATCACATCAGAAACAGTGGACTTAACGATGCTTAGGAGTGTGGAAATCTCGCATACAGACGTACGACACAAATGATACCCAATCAGCTGACCACGTTTGAAGTCCATGAGTTCTGCAGAGCATCCCATTCTGCTCTCTCATGATGTCTAAAGACTACTGAGGTCACTGATATGGAGTACTTGGCAGTAAGAGGCAGCACAATGCACCTAATATCAAAACATATGTTTTTGGGGGTGTCCGGATACTTTAGATCACATAGTGTATAATAATTATTCCAGCTGGAGAAAAGAACAAAGAAGAGGAATAAGGGCACGTTAATAAAGATCAAAGGATTCAAACTGCAACACAGAAATTTTCCCTCTCAGAACAGGGAAAAGAGAAAGAAATATAATGAAACAACAAAGTTTATTTTCTCAAGGACAGTTTTCACAATGTTTTGTTCCTATCAACTCGAATAACACGAGGCTGGGTGAATGGATGGAGGGGCAAGACAGTGCCACAAACCCTGGGGTGTTAGTAATTCTGTGGATATTTACATCCTTCAGTCTGTGGTGCAGCCCACCCTCCCCCACCCCATGCATTCTTCCCAGTGGTGTCATTCTCACACAAGCAAAGAGAAAACCTGTAATTACAGTTTAAATATCAATAACTTTGGAAGTGCAGTTCAGTCTCGCGGCTTACAAGGGTTGTCTAATTGGTACTTGCAAATCCTTGCAATTAGTAGGACATTCAGGTTTGAATCCCGAGTCAACGGCAAATTTTCAGTTGTCACAAAAGATAACTTAATGGATAACAATTATATAGAGAAGAAACACATTATGGTGTACCAATGTGTGCAAAACTCTAACACAAACTCTAACTTGGGTGGGACAAATTGATATTGTGGTGAACAGCATATACTGACTGCGAGAGTCAGACATTCCGTGCTGCCAAAGCATCTCTGTGTCTTACCAAGCCATAGATTTTGTTTTATGGACTCTTTGTGAAGGAAATGGAGAGATCAGACATGTGGGAGAAGGAGAGAGATTGTATTGTTGTGAGATGCCATTACTGAATATAGTAAATGTTCAAATAGTTTTTTGCACAAAAAAAATCCAATAACTAACACCCAGTATTCAAGGTGTGTATATCTCCATACCAAAATTAGTTAATTATTATGGTACAGGTATTACGAGACACAGATCGCTCAGAGGTGATGTTTGGAATGATAGTGAAAACCTGGATTTTTCACGGTCATAATTCATTGAGAGATTATCTCCAAATTACTAAACTTTAACTTGCTATATTGTTGGACCTATCATCCAGACTCACTGAACAACATAGCACACAGTTGTGCCAAACAATCTGCGTAGTGAGTAAAGGTTTTAGAGATTTCAGGTGGAGCAGATAACGACAAGGAGTTTCTGCAAGATTGCCACTGCGGAATACACCTCTTGCTCTCGTGTGGTATTTACGAGGGCCGTTCAGAAAGTAACCTCCGGTTGATTTAAAAAAATACACCAAGTTAAATAAAAATATTTTAATATATACATCTTACAACTACATCTTTGCACTATTTTTCTACATAGTCTCCATAGCGATTGAGGCACTTATCGTATCTCTTCACAAGCTTTGAAATTCCTTCTGCATAAAAATCACCCGCTTGTGCCTGGAGCCAGCCTGTAACCGCATCTTTGAGCTCTTTGTCGTCATCAAACCGCTGTCACCCGAGCCATTTCTTCAAATGCATGAAGAGGTGATAATCACTTGGCGCCAGGTCTGGGCTGTAAGGTGGATGGTTGATAACGTCCCACTTGAAGGACTCAAGAAGGGCCGTTGTTCTGCGAGCAGAGTGAGGACGGGCGTTATCGTGCAGAAAAACGATACCGGAAGTCAGCATACCACAGCGTTTGTTCTGTATAGCCCGTCGTAACTTTTTTATTGTTTCACAGTACACGTCTTGATTAACGGTCGTACCACGTTCCATGAATTCAACCAACAACACCCCTTTGGCATCCCAAAACACCGTTGCCATCAGTTTTCTGGCAGAAAAATCTTGCAAGGCTTTTCTTGGTTTGGTAGGCGAATTTGAATGTGCCCACATCTTTGATTGTTCTTTTGTCTCAGGGTTCACGTACTTAATCCAGGTTTCGTCACCGGTCACGATTCTGTTTAACAATGGTTCTCCTTCGTCCCCATAACGTGACAGAAAGTCTAATGCAGAGGCCATTCTTTGAGTTTTGTGGTGGTCGGTAAGAATTTTGGGCACCCATCGTGCACAGAACTTACGGTAACCCAATCTTGCTGTCACTATCTCGTACGAGAGAGTCTTAGAAATCTGTGGAAAACCAGTAGACAACTCCGACATTGAGAAACATCGATTTTCATGAACTTTTGCATCAACTGTCTGAACGAGTTCGTCAGTCACCAATGATGGTCTACCACTCCTCTCTTCATCATGAACGTTTTCTCGTCCACTTTTAAATAAACGTACCCATTCACGGACAACTCCTTCACTCATAACTCTTGGTCCGTACACGGCACAAAGCTCACGATGAATAGCTGCTGCAGAATATCCTTTGGCTGTAAAAAACCTTATGACAGCACGCACTTCACATTTGGCAGGGTTTTCTATTGCAGCACACATTTCAAACTGCCACAAAAACTAAACTAGCGCAGGTACGACGTTCACTCGACCACGGCTTGATGCCGACTGACCTGTTGAGTGCGTGAACGCACAGATGGCGTCGCTACTCCCCCCACAACCCACACTGTGACCAATCGGAGGTTACTTTCTGAACCGCCCTCGTAAAATGAGTTATTTGTATTTTCCAGGTTTTCAGCAGAATAAAGATAAAAGGAAATAAGGAATTAAGCTAAACCAACTAAAACCAATAATTAAAACAAAAGCACACATAAAGAATATTTACTAATAATAATAAATAAATAAAGAATATTTTAATTAAAAAATAATAATATATTACTTTGGCATCTGAGTACAGGATGTCCAACAATTAGCAGTTGTTGTATATATTATATTTCACTATTATATGCATTACTAATCCATATATTGTGTCTGTGTTTCATGTACAATAATTAATATTGGTGGAGTCTGGTCGTGTGAGCTGCTCAGTTCAAATCCCCACTGCAGAAATTCACATCGCTGCAAGATGTATAAGGCAAGCACACACAACAATCAACATTCTTGTCTGAATCTGGGGCTATAATCTGAATAGTCTCAACCTGTACATTGTAGAACTGTGCCATATTTTCAATTCATTTCCGTATTTTCTTCAGAAGTAGTCATAGGCAACTATTCTGTGCATTCTTTTCAGGAGAATTTTTTATGTGAAGTAGTATAATTAGGCATGTAAAAGCATTTAGGTCTAATTGGCTTACGGTCAAGAGACTCGATCACAAATTAAAATGGATAAATGGGCATCCGCTAAAGAACAGCAAATGATGCAATGTGTAGACAAAAGCATAAAAGAAGCAGTAAACAAATGGCCTACTGACGGCTTACCAATTTCAGAGAATATTAAGGAAGTTGTTAAGGAGGTAAAAGAACAATTAGGAGTGAAGTTTCACAGGTTCCAGAAATCTGTGAAATTCCTAGTGTAGAGGAGACTGCAGCTTCATCTCAACAGGAAACAAATCCTTTAACTTTAATTTTGGAACTAGTTCAGTTGGTGCAAAGTTTGTGGTCAAATGGGGCAAATTGTTCATGATTTCCTCAAAGGAATCTTGTTTGTTTCGCATGGCAATACGTTCGCATAAATCTGTTCAATTCACGAAAAACCCTCTCAGTCAGGTTCGTGCCCAGATTATATTTGTAAATCAAGATTTGTGTTATATTTGCTAGGGCTAATGTGTGCCTCCACATATATCCGGTAAAATTTGTAGCATTGTCGGATAAAACTGCATTCGGCTTCCCAACGTGGAGATTCAGAATTGGTGCTGCTGTAGCAGTTTTCATTCAATAGAATTTTACATGTTTGCTAAATACATCCAAGAAAGCTACAATATATTTATAGCCTCCCTTAGCCCTCGGTAACAGTCCACCGATATCGACTGATGAAATAGCTAGAAGTTTTTCAGGAACGATCGAATGTAAGAGGCCTTTACTACCTGTGTTGTTTGGTTTTGTTTTCTGTCACGACACATTTTCTCAGTACCCTCCATACTTTCCTACATAAATCTGCAAAGTAACAGTACATTCGCACTTTGTTTGCATATTTCGTGACACCAAAATGTCCGCAAGTGTTGTGAGTATTCGTTAATAACGTTTCCTCATATTCTTTGGGTATACACACACATCAGTTCTGATTCATATTGCTCTGGCGATGAAATAGTACATCATTCACTACCTTATAGTACTGGCTCATTTTATCTACTTGTGGATCTTCTAATTTCTGTCTAATGTTTATCCACCTTGGATCACTTTGCTGGAGTCTTGTCCTATCTCCACGTAACTCTAAATAGTATCTTCAGTTTACCTGGTCTCTCATCAGTAATACTGGAAACTCGTCTTCATTTTCAACCGATATGATGCCTTCTTCTAATTTTGCTGGACGACAGGATAACGCATCTGCTATGATAGTCTCCTTTTCTCGGATATATATACAATACTAAATTGGTATTCCTGAAGAGCAGCCGTGCACCTTGCTAATCTCACATGTAATAGTTTACAGGTTTGTAAAAAGCTAAGAGCTTGATGGTCATAATATACTGTGGTTCTTGCTCCATATAAATAATAATGAAACTTTTTGAATGCTCACACTACTGCAAGAGCCTCTTGTTCTGTTGTAGTGTAAGATCTCTCGCAACGTGATAGTGTCCTACTACCCAAAGCTATTGGGCAAAAGGTGGGCTTGCCATTTATAATTTGAATCTGGAACAAACCTACACCCAAACCAACAGATGAAGCATCATTCATTAATCCAAATTCAACTGACATATCACGATGATATAGAATCTTCGCATTGAACAAAGCTTGCTTGATTGCTTCGAATGCTTGTTGACATTCTTCAGTCCACTGCCAATGCACATTGTTCCTTAACATATTTAATAATGGCCCAGAATTCATCAATTAATCTTCAATGAAAAAAATGATGCAAAACCTAGAAGTGCTTTTAACAGCCTTTTTGTTCTAGGAACAGGAAAATTTTTTATGCACTGATCTTCTTTTCATCGGGTAAAATACCTCTTGAATTTATTAAATGTCCTAAGAATTTTATTTTCTCCAGGCAGAAATGTGACTTTTGTAGATTTACTGTTAATCCCACAATAGAAAATCTCTCTCATACTCATATCAGTATATTCACATGTTCTTCCCAGGTATCTGTAGCTATCTGGATGTCATCAACAAATAATGTAAACTGACTCCTTAGTTCAGGTCCTAATGCTGCATCCAATGTGGATATGAATACGCCTGCATTGATATTCAAACCAAATGGAAGAACCTTGAATTGATAACTCCTACCAGCGTATACAAATGCAGTATACTTTCTTGAATCTTCACCTAATGTGACTGCCAGTATGAAGCACGAAAATCAATTGTTGTAAAATACTTCACTCCATTGAACTTTTGAATCAGCTCATCCACATTTTCTGGGTGAGTACATGTTGGTACAATAATTGTGTTAATTACATGTACATCAAACACTAGACATACTTTTCCACCTGGTTTTGGCACAACGAGAAGAGGAATGCAGTAGGGACTGTTTGAAGGTTCAGTCATATTCCAGTCTAACATCCTCTGTATTTCTTGGTCCACTGCATTGCATTGTTTCCAAGGAACGGGATAGAAACTGTAGCAGTACGTTCTGTGTGGCTTGATGTTCAGATGACGTGTAAACCCTTCACAATACCTGGTTGCTCTTCGAATACTCTAGTATACTTGCATAACAGAGCAAACAATTGTGTCCTTTGCTCTTTCTTAAGGTGCTCTGGCTCACTTGAGCTCTGTTGTATCTGCTCGGACACTTCTACTACTTGCATTACTCTAATCGGACTTGTCTTGAATTGGCAGTGCTCTTTTATTATTAACTGTAACTTTGCCCTTCGGTAATATCTTCCATGTTTTCCTTCTTTCCTTAGAAAGTCTACCTGGGTTAGGGCTCCGTCGATCCAAAAATTTACCTTCCCGGTAGAGAAGTCTAATTTTGCGTTCTTCTCCCAGATAGTCTCTAATCCAATCACACAGTTGACTATTAATTTATCAACTACTAGGAACACGTATGTTATCGCTGCATTTCCTAGATTCAGTTTTAGCACCGTCTGCAACCTCACGGGTTGGGATCGCATGCCAAACGCAGTATCTTGCAGTGTTGTGCAGGAAAAGTCAGTAACTGGGCCTTATTCATTAATTTATTAAATAGATTCATAGACACTGCATTTAACGATGCACCCGTATCCAAAACTACTGTTGCTGGAATACTCTCTATTATAACTTTAATGCAGATGTGGGTTCTGATAAGTATTCTTCGGTACATGTGACTGTCTCAGCCCAAAGCTCCTCTTTTATTAACTTTCCTTCATTATATCTCTCATACGAACTTTCTGCCCATAGCCCCTATGCCTTTCCTCGACCGCTCCTCCGGGGCACGATTCAGTCGGAATTAGTTTTCCGAGCGCAATTCCTTTGCATGAATCACACCCTCTCTCACTTCTCTAATAATTGGTATCTGTTGTCTCCAGTCATTGTTCATTGGCACAGAAAACTGCGTCTGTCTGTTATTGTTTTGCCAGTTTGTAGTGTTTGGATCTACATTATATCCTGGATTGTATTGTCAATCATGTCTATTCTGTCTATTTTTGCCATAACAGACATTATTTGCATTGACACTACGCTGGTTACGATGTTGGTCATAATTATTAAAGTGCTGCGGGATGTGACTCGCATTTGTTTCTTGAATTAGCTGATTGCTCACACGGCTGCCGTAGGCATTATTTACCTTCGAGTACAAGCCGTTCCTATCTGCTCTTGCCTTAATATCTTCTCGGATCAAGTCAGTGGAGTCCAAGACTGACATAAATTCTTCTAAATTCTCCTCTGATAGGTGTATTAATTTTTCTTTCTTCTCAGCCAGAAGTTTCGCCCTCATAATCCACAAAATATCCTTATGTGTTATAGGCTCATCCCAGAATCTTGCTTTGTTCAAATACTTCTCAAAGTATCACCGTAGACTTACAGATTTTGCACAGAAAGGTTCCAGGTTAAATACTTCTTTCCTTATTCGTTCTTGCATGCCATGGGACCAATATTTAGCAAGAAATGCCTTCTCAAACTCCTCATAAGCCTTGCACATAACTATCATATCCATGGCCCATAATACACCATCACCTTGGATATAACCTGAAATGTAGCTAATCTTTTGTGCTTCAGTCCATGCCCTTGGTAATACTCCACAAAATCCTCGTATGAATACAACTGGGTTTATTGATTTTTTGTCAAGTGAGAATGGCTGAAACTGCCAATGCTTCAACAATTTTTCTTCCAATAGCATTGCAGCATACACATTATTAACTTGTGGCACTGCAAGTATTCCGTTGTAATTTACATTTCTCATAGGCAAAGCATGTCGGTTATCAAAACGATTTGTGGCTCAAGACCTGCATTCGCTCCGTTTCACGCAGCTCATTTCTACAATCTTTTACTGTCCCTCGAACCTGTTGCACATCTATCGAAATATTTTCGACAGAATGGACTATTTTATCCTTCCATTGTTTGAAATTCACTCCTAATTGTTCTTGTACCTCCTTAAGCTGTCAATAGGCCATTTGCTTACTGCTTCTTTTATGCTTTCGTCTCCACACTGCATCACTTGCTGTTCTTTAGCAGATGCCCATTCATCTAGTTTAGTTGAGAAATCTTGTTGGTGCTTATTGAAATTTGCTTGTATCAACTGATCACACCCAGAAACTATGCTAGTCGTAGTTTCTGTTAACTCTCCTATGGAAAATTCTGCTTCCTCCTGCTTCGATCTAATGGTTTGCATTTCTTGGGTAATCTTTTGAATTTCCAGTGGAAACTGCTTTTTCTTTTTCTTTGAGGGAATAGAAAGAAATGAATACACGGATTAGATTCCGAAGATACCACAACAAGAAACCCAACGGCAAGATAAGATTTGAAGAGCATTAATAAATCTCACTGAAAAGGCAAGAAAAAGGAAGATTGATTTTAACAAGAGCATATTACAAAGACAAATCTTTTGCATTTGGGAAAGGTGGCAATTAATGTACAAAAGACCATTTGAGGTAATTAGGATACCACACCCATCAGCATATCTGTTAGGACATCCTGAAACAAGAAATATAAAGGGATTATATCCCCATCATGATTTAAAAAAGTTTCATTCCTTCACATCCATGAGCATATCTATTAGGACATCCTGAAACAATAAATATAAAGGGATTATATCCCCATCATGATTTTAAAAAGTTTCATTCCTGAAGGAATGGCAGAGAAAGAAAATAATTTTAACTAAGAATAACATAATCATTTTTTTAATGTAATTTCAGATAAGCTTAGGATGATTCAACAGAAATGATTAGGAGATGGTTCATAGTGATTATATAAATATGTATGTTTTGTTTCCGCAACATAACTTTTGTTTTATTAAGGAGAAGTTAATTATGATGTTTCTTAATTTCAGTTAAGACTATAATTATTAGTGGATATCCATTTCAGTTTTTTATGAAAATGTTAGTATTAGGTACATGAGAATATTCACGTCAAGAGCATATGGCTATATATACCGTATTTAATCTAAGCCGCACTTTTTTTCCGGTTTTTGTAATCCAAAAAACCGCCTGCGGCTTAGAATCGAGTGCAAAGTAAGCGGAAGTTCTGAAATATGTTGGTAGGTGCCGCCACAACTAACTTCTGCCGTCGAATATATGTAGTGCTACACAGGCATGCTTTGCAGGCACAAAGATAAATTCTGGCGCCAAATTCTCTGCGTCAGTAAATAAATTTAAAAAAAGGTGGAAGACGAGCTTTCTTCTCCGCCCCGAATTTCGACCACTGCATTTTCATACATTATCCAATGAAGTAAATACAAATTCCGTATTGTTCATCTTCGAATGTAGCAGCTTTTCAATGTACTAAGAAAATCCGACTGGCAAGACTGTTTGCAATGTTTGTCAATATACGTTCTGAATTTTTTCCTACCTGTGAGAAGGGATGGTTGCTAATGGGAACTTTTATGAATTGTGAATCACATGCAGTATTCTCTTCACCATAAGAATAATACCAATATAAACATTTTGCCATGTATTCTTTCGTGTTTGCTGCTATTTCATTTAAATCCTGTCTGCCTAATAAACTACGAAACTAGAGTGAGACAACAGCAAACGAGGAAGAATACACGTATCATGTCATGTTTATATTTGTATTATTCTTATGCCTAATAGTGATACAGTCAGAAATGAAGCACGGCAATTGAGTAGATTTTTAAATCTAAGATGACTCTAATTTCTGTGCAGAAAGTAATGTACTAAAGAGGCGTCTGCAAAGATTTTCAACAGAGAAAAATTTTCACTAAATTCTCGTTCAGAACATCTTCTATCATACGCAGTTTATTATTTGGTTCTTGTTGATCATTATCAAAGAAAGCGGCAGTGTCAATAACAACAAATAGCAGTCCCTTGCCACTGTTTCGCTAATGAGACGATTCTTCTCTTTTTTTTTTAAATTGTAAGCGGCGGCAGCGCACACCAAAGCAAGCCATGCCGCGAGCGGCGACAGGTCGTGAACACACATTACCAGAATGCGACAAACAATGCATGACACAGTACAGGAATACATTTTCAGCTTAGAGTAGCGTAAACACCTATAACAAAGAGAATGGCACTTATTAGATCAAAGAAAAATAAGCAATCAATTCAAACCAGACGAAGCACGTGAAAAACGAAGGGTACCCGCATAAAAACGGATGGAGCGCCTGACGCATAGCAATGGCTACTTGGTAAAGCTTAACTGCTAAGCTTACGACTCGAACCAAACTACTGTATCTGTATCGTCATTCATTCGACCTAAATTGTGTCTCATATCACAATGGACTAACTTTGTTTCGATTTGGAGGTGCGGCCTAAAACTTTTCTCTCCCCTTGAATTTCGAGTCTCAAATTTCAGGTGCGGCTTAGATTCGGGAAAAATTTTTTTCCTTGATTTCGAGTCTAATTTTTCAGGTGCGGCTTAGATTCGAGTGCGGCTTAGATTCGAGTAAATACGGTATTCAAGGCAATGGCATACGACTACAGATGATTAAATATTTTAAAGATAAAAGTCAGTTCACTTGGTGGAGTTTTTACAAAATTTGGGTGAGATAGATTACAAATGAGAATATGAGGACGGACAATTCGGGAACAGGTTGAGACAGACATGTGTAATTGTTGTGGGATGTTTGAAATTAAGTTGTCATAATTTAAAGTAAGAATTATGACAACAGATTAAGAGAACTGACTGGGCTGAATTTATATAGATTCAGGGGTAGTAAATAAATTTGTGATTGAATTCTGTAAAACTTAGAATTAGTTTTGAAGACTGATGTATGTGCAGATTAGTGACGTATACTGTGAACAAGAACGAACTTCCAATGAAGATAAGATTTGATGAGCATTAATAAATCTCACTGAAAAGGCAAGAAAAAGGAGGATAGATTTTAACAAGAGGATATTACGAAGACAACTCTTTTGCATTTGGGAAAGATGGCAATTAATGTACAAAAGACCAGGTGCAAAATAAGTTATGAACACTGCTGGTGCAGCGTCATAAAAAGGAACTAGCGAAGAGATGCAAGAGCAATTATCTGTGTACTAAAGAGTAAAGGTATACTCAAGTGCGGCATATATGATAACGATTATTGTGCTTTATTAAAATAGTATGTGAAGACACTAAAGGGAATTATCAGCAGAGTTTACCATGGACAACATGAGTGTGTTGATACGGTACTCTGATATTCATAAGTGACTATATAAAGATGAAAATTGATAAATGTGACAAAAGACTACCCGAATTCTGCGTAATAAGGTAGGGTACTACTTCTTCCGAATCTCTGAATTCAGATCAGTAGCGTGAGAATGAAAAGTATAGGTACTAACCTGTTCCCGCACAGCACTTTTCCATCAGTAATGATTAGCATTGATACTTGTACAGGGAGATGTTACATGTTTACACATCACCACCCTGTGAATGGCCATATGAGGGTCTGATCCAGCCTTTCTTTTACCTGAGGATCAACCCTGTTCCTGACCATCCCTACCATCCCCATACCTGCCCTCCACCTTCCATGAGACATCGTGCTGGCGCCGCTACCAAGATATCTTCACCTTTGTTTATACGTGACTCCATCAATGCAAGAATACATTATATAAAGACACTTTCAGATCTGTCAGTTGAAATTTTAAATAATTTTTGTAAATTACTGGGTGGAACATAAGGTTAACTTAGCCATGTTCCAGGTTTTCCATGGTTTCCCTTAGGAACCCTCGCCTGAATGGGAAGGCTATTCTGATCAGAAGTCCATGGCCACATTAGCCATTTACTTTTGTGGCGGTGTTCGTAGCGACAAACACTTGGCTGTGGAAATGGCTTACGAAGTCACCGCCACACTTTTAATAGCGGGCCGACCGGTCCGCTGGAACAGTGAACAGAAAGATGAAAGCCCAAACACTCAGATTAAATAAAAGTCGGTACTTATCTTTTATTGATGAAGATACAGTAACACAGTAGTGAACTCCGTGTCTACGGAAATCTGTCTAGTTCAAGTCGGAGCGGCTAGGTCAGCGTCGGCTGACGACAAACAACAACTCTGCTGCGATGAACACACAACTGACTAGCAAGTACACAATTTGGTGGCGAGTATACAACTGAGCGGCGAATACAGAACTGTCCTAGAGCTCGCGACTCCAGCGCTTAAGAAGCCAGAAGCCAGCGGTGGCGCGCGCAGACTTGCGGCGATTTCCTGTATCGCTGGCGCTGCTTATGCGGACGGCGTCCGGACTTTGATGCTGCCAACCTTTTGGCAGCGGGCTCGGTTGGCATTACTGCCTAGGATGTAACATTTACAGAGTTACTTAAACAGTTAATGTCAAATTATTTAACCTTATGATCAGTAGTGACTGATTATTAAAGCTACTCAGATTACATAAGCAGCAAAAGTTGTCAACTGCCGCAAGCACATTCCACTCAGTAATATTGTAGTAAAATAGTTGTCATTTTTATTGTAATTTTGACCCTGAATTGTCTAAGGAAAGAAAATTCGTGCCCAAGAGGGGCAATATAGTGTACCAATGTATGCAAAACTCTAATTTGGGTGCGACAAACTTAGACTGTGGTGAACGGCATATGCCGAGTGGTGAACGGCATATACCGAGTGCAAGAATTGAACATTGCTTACTACGAATGCATCTCTGTGTCTTGCCAAACCAAAGATTTTGTTTTATGGACTCACTGTGAAGGAAATGGAGAGATCAGACTTGTGAGAGGCGGAGAGAGATTGCATTGTTGTGAAATGCCATTACTGTATATAGTAAATGTTTAAATAGTTTTTTCACAAAATAAAATCCAATAACTAACATCAAGTATTCAAGGCGTGTATATCACCATACCAAAATTAGTTAATTATCACAGTACACATATTACAAGACGTAGATCGCTTGGAGGTGAAGTTTCGAACGACAGTGTGAACCTGGATTTTCCACGGTCATAATTCGTCGAGAGATTATCTCCAAATTAATAAACTTTAACTTGCTAAATTGTTGGACCTTCCATCCAGACTCATCAAACAACATAGCGCACAGTTGTGCCGAACAATCTGCATAGCAAGTAAAGGTTTTAGAGATTTCAGGAGGAGCAGATAACGACAAAGAATTTCCGCAAGATTGCCACTGCGAAATACAGCTCTTGCTCTTGTGTGGTATTTAAAATGAATTAGTTATATTTTCCAGGTTTTCAGGAGAATGAAGATAGAAGAAAATATGGAACTAAGCTAAACCAATAACTAAACAAAAGCACACATAAAGAGTATTTATTTATAATAATAAAGAAAGAAAGAATATTTTTAATTAACCAATAATAATATATCAAAACATCCAATTAATATTTCTTTCTTTTCTTCAGCAAAAATAGCAAAATACTATTACAGCAAAAGAATGAAACCACTCACTGAAAACTCCAACAAAAATGTTTTGTAATCAAGGAATATGACAATGAAACTTTATCATATATTTTAAGAAAGAAAGAAAAGGAAGAGGAATAGAGATTACCAGCAAGAAATATTTAGCGAGGAGGATTGTTAGTGTAATGCACGTTACAAATACGCAACTTCTGAACAGTGTGTCATTTCTGCCCCCACTGAATTTTGTATGATTGT
This sequence comes from Schistocerca piceifrons, assembly GCF_021461385.2. Classification (NCBI taxonomy): domain Eukaryota; kingdom Metazoa; phylum Arthropoda; class Insecta; order Orthoptera; family Acrididae; genus Schistocerca; species Schistocerca piceifrons. The sequence goes on from NC_060138.1 coordinate 608,742,616, forward strand.
ATTTGTTTCCTTTGAGGTTATTAGTCACAGGATACTGTAATTTGTATCAGCTTGCTTGTTCTTATGGTCAAAATTTATGACAAATCTATGCAAACAATGTTAAATTTAAGGCTGTTGTAATGTATATGATAAGTATAGTGATGACATTGATACAGAAACTTCAGAATACAAATACAACTAAGAACACTGCAATGTCCATGCATCCCTACATTCTCTGTTATCTTGAAAACATCAGATCATGATCTCAGAGAAATCAGTCTGTTGATGGCCACATGAAGTGAACCATCTGAGAAGCAACACGCAGGTGAATTCTGGAAGAAATTCAGCAACTGCATGCCCATGAGATGGTAGTGACTCGTGTTCAAGTGAGATAAACACTTACAACCTCAAGAATTTGTCACTAGGAGAGTTTAGGAGGAAAAAGCAAGCAATGGTTTCAGCAACAGAAGAAGACTCGCTTTCCTTTAAACAATTTCATCCACAAACTTCCTGGCAGATTAAAACTGTGTGCCGGACTGAGACTTGAACTCGGGACCTTTGCCCTTCGCGGGCAAGTGCTCTACCAACTGAGCTACTTAAGCACGACTCACGCCCCATCCTCACAGCTTTACTTCTGCCAGTGCCTCGTCTCCTACCTTCCAAACTTTACAGAAGCTCTCCTGTGAACCTTGCAGAACTAGCACTCCTGAAAGAAAGGATATTGCGGAGACATAGCTTAGCCACAGCTTGGGGGATGTTTCCAGAATGAGATTTTCACTCTGCTGCGGAGTGTGCGCTGATATGAAACTTCCTGGCAGATTAAAACTGTGTGCCAGACCGAGACTTGAACTCGGGACCTTTGCCTCTCGTGGGCAAGTGCTCTACCATCTGAGCTACCCAAGCACGACTCACGCCCCGTCCTCACAGCTTTACTTCTGCCAGTACCTCGTCTCCTACCTTCCAAACTTTACAGAAGCTCTCCTGCGAATCTTGCAGAACTAGCACTCCTGAAAGAAAGGATATTGCGGAGACATAGCTTAGCCACAGCTTGGGGGATGTTTCCAGAATGAGATTTTCACTCTGCAGCGGATTGTGTGCTGATATGAACCTTCCTGGCAGATTAAAACTGTGTGCCGGACTGAGACTCGAACTCGGGACCTTTGCCTTTCGTGGGCAAGTGCTCTACCAACTGAGCTACCCAAGCACGACTCAAGTCCTGTCCTCACAGCTTTACTTCTGCCAGTACCTCGTCTCCTACCTTCCAAACTTTACAGAAGCTCTCCTGCGAACCTTGCAGAACTAGCACTCCAGAAAGAAAGGATATTGCGGAGACATAGCTTAGCCACAGCTTGGGGGATGTTTCCAGAATGAGATTTTCACTCTGCAGCGGATTGTGTGCTGATATGAACCTTCCTGGCAGATTAAAACTGTGTGCCGGACTGAGACTCGAACTCGGGACCTTTGCCTTTCGTGGGCAAGTGCTCTACCAACTGAGCTACCCAAGCACGACTCACGCCCTGTCGTCACAGCTTTACTTCTGCCAGTACCTCGTCTCCTACCTTCCAAACTTTACATAAGCTCTCCTGCGAACCTTGCAGCGCACACTCCGCTGCAGAGTGAAAATCTCATTCTGGAATTTCATCCACAAGTTAAACTGCTCTGGTACAAAGAAGCAAGATCTACTTGACAAGAAGCCAATCAATCCTCAATGAGTACTTACGTTGAAGTAACTGTGCTGTACTTCTTTCAAGACACCATGGGAAAATAGTAATAGTTTACAATGAAGATATTCCAACTGATGCAGTACAATGAATCACAATAAAAACTAAAAATAGTTATTACTTGTACCATGTAACACTGATTGCTTAACAATGTATGTACATCATTATTTCACTACTCTTCAGACTTACTTTCAAGTTAGATTTTTGTTTTGGTAAACAACTGTACTGTTATACCACATTGGGCTGTGCTTATTGTAACATCCAAAGCATGCATGGCACATAGTGAAGTTTGTAAAGAATTTAAAAGTTAATTGTAAAGAAACAGGAATGATTTCTTTTAATCAGCTGTCCTCTCACCTGTTTCCAAATCCAAATTACCACACTCAATGTGCAGCAATCATCACAACATCCTTATGGATTCTTGCCATAAATTGGAGTCTGACATCTAAGTTCACCATATCTAGATTTATGTGATTAAATCACTCCAGACAGACATCCATCCATAGAGACTTAATAGTTGTGACTGATTCCACTGGCATCATCAACAGTGAAATAGACCAATACCAGGTCCTTTTGTATATTTACTCACATTATAGTGCATTATTCAGCTGCCAGTCTTAATACCAAAATCTGATAAGCTTCAAGCATAACTGCATTTTGTAGGAGTTTATTTATGATGTGACATCCATGACACTCATGTGTCAACTGTGAACAGCAGATTAATGTTAACTATCAGGTAGTACACACAACTGACATATTCTGAGAATAGCATTAGTACAGAAGAGTGATGAAAGGTGTCATCAAATCAAGAAACACAGCATAACATGGGCTCTAGTTTCTATAAACTTTTGGATATTGCGAGCGAACAGCGCAAGCAATTTTCAAGCAATCTGTGTCTGAAGAACCTATATTGATTTGAAGAAAGAAATTTTTCAGTTGTCAAGGAAGTATTGACACAAAGCACTAAATATGTTCCATTATTCTACTGCAAATTGACATCGACAAAGTAGGTCTGTAGTTCAGTGCACTTGCCATGCGAGCCTTCTTAAAGACTTCAATGAGTTGAGTCTTTTTAAAATCATAATGGATGTTCCATTGACCTACAAAAGTCTGTTTATAGAAATGAGCAAGTTCAACATTGACTGTAATTGGTATACCATCAAGTGCAGCAGATGTTTCTCTATGACACATTTTTCAGTTGTTGTTCAGTTCTGAGAATCACTTATTCCTATTTTTGTCTTTTTCACATCTTTGTGATGGTTGAAAATATGAACTTTGTTGTCTTTTCCTTGGTAAGATCATTTTGGAAGAGAAACGTTAGTATTTCATCGTCCTTATCATCTTCCATTTCACTGCCATCATGATAAACACAGCTGTCTAGACAATTTTCAACGAGTAGTAGATTCTATGTAGAACCAAAATATTTTAGTGATTATCAATAATTCAACAAGTAAGACACTACAAAAGTGTTCTTATCCATAGTTTCTCCTCACTTCAGAGCAATTGCAGCTTAATTTTTTTAGTTTCAGATCAACAAGGTACACGAGTAGTGGCTAAAACATTAGTCTGGCACCTACAACACACCATGAAGGAATTATCCGAATAGGAAGGAATTTGGTAGATGTAAGGTACACATGCAGACAAGCAAATGATTATAATTTCAGAAAAATTGGATGATTTACTCAAGACAAAGAACTTCACAAATTGAGCAAGTCAATATTGTGTTGCTCCACCTCTGGCACTTATGCAAACACTTATTCAGCTTGGCATTGATGACAGCATTGTTGGATAGCCTACTGAGGGATATCACGCCAAATACTGTTCAATTGGCATGTTAGATCGTCAAAATCCAAGCTGGTTGGAGGCCCTTGCCCATAATGCTCCAAATGTTCTCAGTTGGGGGAGAGATCTCAGGACCTTGTTTGTTTGTAAGTGTACATAACATCTACTGATTTCCATCCCACTTGGATAATTCCTTCATGGCCCCCTCATCCCATTCAGATAATCCTTCAGAGTGGTGGTGTTTCTGAGGTTTCCCTTACAAACAGATATAAAGAGTGTTCCAAAATAATGTACACTCTTGACAAAGACAGAAATACAATTTTTATGGGTAATAATCTAGAAGGCGGTGAAAAACATAACAATGCTTTCTTTTGCTTCAGGGTTGTTAGCAAACATGGAGTTATCGTTTGAACAACAGAAATGGGTGCTAAAGTCTTACTGGAAAAAAGAGAATGTACATACGGTACACTGACATTAGAGAGTTGAATTTGGGACACCATCACCGACAAGAGTAACAATTACAAGAATCAGAGATAAGTTTGAAGTCGAAGGAATGGTGCACGATATGAAGAAGGGACATAGCAGATGAAAGGGAAGGTCAACAGACAATGAGAGTGTTGATGCAGTAATCCAGGCATACACACAATCCCCGAAGAAATCTGTGAGGCAATGTTCTCATGAGACTGGGAGCTGCAGAAGCAGTGTTCATAGAATTTTGTGGTTTCGGAACTTTAAGCCTTACATTCCAAGACTTCTCTATGCTCTTAACGACAATGATCCTGGGAGGTGAAGCAAATTTTGTGAGTGGTTCATTAACAGATGTGAAGAAGAGCAACATTTCCAAGATCGAATCCTTTGCTCAGATAAAGCGACATTTAAATCTGATTGAACAATTAACCGCCAAATTGCGTGTACTGGGCCAGGGAGAATCCATATGTAACTGAGAAAAGGCATGTTAATCTACCAGGAATAACAGTCTGGTGTGGTCTGTCTTCTAGAGTTAATCGGGCCGCACTTCTTTGACAACACTGCCACGGGTGACTCGTACTCGGAAATGGTAACTCCTGGTCTTAGCGTTGTCTTTGGAAATGAAGATTATTACTATCAACAGGATGGGGTGCCACCTCACTTTCACCTGGATGTGAGGGCATTCATACATTTCCTGTCAGATGGATAGGACAAAGAGAGAATGTAGAGCATCCAACTTGATCTCCAGATTTAAGTACTCTTGACTTCTTTCTGTGGTGTACTCGCACGAACACAGTTTAGGCTGCGAGACCACACACACTGGATTATCTTAGAGAGCAAATTGAGAAAGCCTGTGATGCTATTCCATTGTAAACAATAAAGTTGGCACGTCGCTCAGTCGTGAGTCATTGTTGCCGGTGTATTGCGATGGACGGACACCAGTTTGAACATTTACCACATTAAGTCAGACCATGAGGCGCCTAACCCAACTAAAATTGTATTTCTAACTCCTTTCATTAAAGAGATGTTCAGTTTCAAAGAGTGTATACATTATTTTTGGACAGCCTGTATTAAAGTGACACTTGAACATACAAAACATGCTTACCTTCATAACAGTTTCAAATTTGGCTGAACTGCCTTTCCCCATTAGCACATCTAAGAAGGCCTTTTTATCAACAGACTTCATAATTTTATCTTTTTTAACTTCAGAATGCTTGACTTCTCTAAACTGCTCATCCAGTTTTTTCTGATGTTGTCGCACTGCATTAAACAACTGCACCACCCCTCTGTAAACAATATAGTATTAATTCAAATAAAAATTCTCTAGTTGCTGAACAACTAAAGTTTGGTCATTTTTCGTTAATTAGGTAGATTAAAAAATACATTCTCCATTACAATACACAGTGACACCAAATCATTTATAAAGATTTTGATATAAGGGATGAAATGCTACTGAGTATAAAGACAAACCTTACTGTACATAAGGTATTCTGAAACTATACCTGGTTCTAAAAGAATGGAAGATACTATTCTGTAAAAACGAAAAATGATAGATTTACTTATTTTTGAAGGTCGAGTCCTGTGAATTCTTATAAAGTCACACAATTAATTGGTAGAAGAATACCAAGTAAATTTTCTATAGTCTCAAGTAATACTTCAAAAACCTACATTTCCTTCTTAGTGTCAATTTCAGATGTTATGATTAAAAAAAAATGAAAATCAAATAGGGGTAATGCAGGAGTAGATTTAATAATGAATAGGAAAATAGGAATGTGGGTAAGCTACTACAAACAGCATAGTGAACGCATTATTGTGGCCAAGATAGATACGAAGCCCACGCCTACCACAGTTGTACAAGTTTATATGCCAACTAGCTCTGCAGATGATGAAGAAATTGAAGAAATGTATGATGAAATAAAAGAAATTATTCAGATAGTGAAGAGAGATGAAAATTTAATAGTCATGGGTGACTGGAATTCGTCAGTAGGAAAAGGGAGGGAAGGAAACGTAGTAGGTGAATATGGATTGGGGGTAAGAAACGAAAGAGGAAGCCGCCTGGTAGAATTTTGCACAGAGCACAACCTAATCATAGCTAACACTTGGTTCAAGAATCGTAAAAGAAGATTGTATACAGGGAAGAAGCCTGGAGATATGACAGGTTTCAGATAGATTATATAATGGTAAGACAGAGATTTAGGAACCAGGTTTTAAATTGTAAGACATTTCCAGAGGCAGATAAGGACTCTGACCACAATCTATTGGTTATGAACTGTAGATTAAAACTGAAGAAACTGCAAAAAGGCGGGAATTTAAGGAGATGGGACCTGGATAAACTGAAAGAACCAGAGGTTGTACAGAGTTTCAGAGAGAGCATAAGGGAACAATTGACAGGAATGGGGGAAAGAAATACAGTAGAAGAAGAATGGGTAGCTTTGAGGGATGAAGTGGTGAAGGCAGCGGGGGAGCAAGTAGGTAAAAAGATGAGGGCTAGTAGAAATCCTTGGGTAACGGAAGAAATATTGAATTTAATTGATGAAAGGAGAAAATATAAAAATGCAGTAAATGAAGCAGGCAAAAAGGAATACAAACGTCTCAAAAATGAGATCGACAGGAAGTGCAAAATGGCTAAGGAGGGATGGCTAGAGGACAAATGTAAGGATGTAGAGGCTTATCTCACTAGGGGCAAGATAGATGCTGCCTACAGGAAAATTAAAGAGACCTTTGGAGAAAAGAGAGCCACTTGTATGAATATCAAGAGCTCAGATGCAAACCCAGTTCTAAGCAAAGAAGGGAAAGCAGAAAGGTGGAAGGAGTATATAGAGGGTCTATACAAGGGCGATGTTCTTGAGGACAATATTATGGAAATGGAGGAGGATGTAGATGAAGATGAAATGGGAGATATGATACTGCGTGAAGAGTTTGACAGAGCACTGAAAGACCTGAGTCGCAACAAAGCTCCAGGAGTAGACAACATTCCATTAGAACTACTGACAGCCCTGGGAGAGCCAGTCCTGACGAAACTCTACCATCTGGTGACCAAGATGTATGAGACAGGTGAAATACCCTCAGACTTCAAGAAGAATATAGTAATTCCAATCCCAAAGAAAGCAGGTGTTGACAGATGTGAAAATTACTGAACTATCAGTTTAATAAGTCACAGCTGCAAAATACTAACACGAATTCTTTACAGACGAATGGAAAAACTAGTAGAAGCCAACCTCGGGGAAGATCAGTTTGGATTCTGTACAAATATTGGAACACGTGAGGCAATACTGACCCTACGACTTATCTTAGAAGCTAGATTAAGGAAAGGCAAACCTACATTCCTAGCATTTGTAGACTTAGAGAAAGCTTTTGACAATGTTGACTGGAATACTCTCTTTCAAATTCTGAAGGTGGCAGGGGTAAAATACAGGGAGCGAAAAGCTATTTACAATTTGTACAGAAACCAGATGGCAGTTAGAAGAGTCGAGGGACATCAAAGGGAAGCATTGGTTGGGAAGGGAGTGAGACAGGGTTGTAGCCTCTCCCCGATGTTGTTCAATCTGTATATTACGCAAACAGTAAAGGAAACAAAAGAAAAATTCGGAGTAGGTATTAAAATCCATGGAGAAGAAATAAAAACTTTAAGGTTCGCCGATGACATTGTAATTCTGTCAGAGACAGCAAAGGACTTGGAAGAGCAGTTGAACGGAATGGATAGTGTCTTGAAAGGAGGATATAAGATGAACATCAACAAAAGCAAAACAAGGATAAAGGAATGTAGCCGAATTAAGTCGGGTGATGCTGCGGGCATTAGATTAGGAAATGAGACACTTAAAAGTAGTAAAGGAGTTCTGCTATTTGGGGAGCAAAATAACTGATGATGGTCGAAGTAGAGAGGATATAAAATGTAGGCTGGCAATGGCAAGGAAAGCATTTCTAAAGAAGAGAAATTTGTTAACATCGAGTATAGGTGTAAGTGTCAGGAAGTCGTTTCTGAAAGTATTTTGTATGGAGTGTAGCCATGTATGGAAGTGAAACATGGACGATAAATAGTTTGGACGAGAAGAGAATAGAAGCTTTCGAAATGTGGTGCTACAGAAGAATGCTGAAGATTAGATGGGTAGATCACATAACTAATGAGGAAGTATTGAATAGGATTGGGGAGAATAGAAGTTTGTGGCACAACTTGACTAGAAGAAGAGATCGGTTTGGTAGGACATGTTCTGAGGCATCAAGGGATCACCAGTTTAGTATTGGAGGGCAGCGTGGAGGGTAAAAATCGTAGAGGGAGACGAAGAGATGAATACACGAAGCAGATTCAGAAGGATGTAGGTTGCAGTAGGTACTGGGAGATGAAGAAGCTTGCACAGGATAGAGTAGCATGGAGAGCTGCATCAAACCAGTCAGGACTGAAGACCACGACAACAACAACAATGATTAATAGCTATTTCTGCTGGGGCAGACTTCTATGCATATTGCAAATAAGGCAAACTACCACAAAGACATAATTTTAAAGAGTAGCACCCTTACAACTGTAAAAGATTTTTATTACTTTTTTATTTGTTTACTTAATTTCATTAAATTGAATAGGTATCTCTGCAGCAAAATTTCACAATTTACAGAAAAGAAGAACACAAAAAAGGTGTTTGACAAGGTAATGATCTCCCCCCAACTGCCTTACAGTTGCATTCTTGAAAACACTGTCCAAATCAGACAGAAAAACAAAAACTGTTTATCCCAATAAGAATGGGAAACAAATTTAAAGGTATCACAGTTAACTGACTAGCTTTGGCATCTTTAGGTGTCTTGTATTCTGCCACGCACCAGCATCGTTCATGCATGCCATTTGGACAATGTGAGCCATTATCTTCATTAGGTGCTACCAGAGACTGCTCATCAAGTGTAATGGGTCCAGTAATTACATCAATGGCCTGCCCCTCCCATGGTCAGTTTCAGGCGTTCTGTCTGCAGTCTGCTCCCACAAGTAGTGTTCTCAGTTATTCCCTCTTTGGTCCGGTGCACCAAGTCAAGTGCTGGTGTTCTGTCTTCAGTCTGTTGCACCTGCACCTGGCCTGGTGCACTGGACTGAAGGGGGAATGTCTAAGAACTTTTCTAGCAGAAGTGGACTACAGAGGGAACACCTGGAACCACACCAGACCAAAAACGGAACACCAATGCAAGAACAGATGCACTTCAGAAAAGAATATGCAAATTTCAGCAATCAACAACAAAAATGCCTTTCAGAGAACAAAAGGAAACATTGTTCTATGATGATGTTGAAAGCAGCGGTTTTGTATGGATCAGAAACACAAGTGGCAACTTCTCAAAGAGAGTTTGGGCAAAAAGAGTGTCAGATAATTCTGAGAACCACTTACAAGAACAGCTTTCATTAAAAAATTCAACAAATAAATTTAGTGCAAAGTAGAAAAGAATCACAAACAATTAAAAAAAATATGCATGATTTTGTGGTTGCCTCAAATGAATGGAAGTCAATGTGGTGACTAAAAGAGTACTCTTAGTCTTTTGACACAAAACCCAAACCCACAATGTACCGGTACACAAGCAACAAAAAGGGCCTCCACATAGTCAAAATCAAAGTCTGAAGATGCTTTCAACAGAGATCACAAAGTGATAACAGCTAGAGGAATAAATCCAAGTGCCTCAGAGGTAACTGCAGCACATGTTTCCACCACTGGCATGCTGTCTAATGGATCCGTAAAGACCTGACCAGTGATACCTGAGTCTGATTTCATCTAGAGTTTTCACAAATCCTAGGTGACCAGATGTTGGGAATGTTGTGTAAAATTTTCAGGATAGCTGTCTTTATGTGAGATCAGATGGCGAACAACCATAACCACCCCATTGGATTACTGTCCCTCTTATACGATGCTCCATTAACTAATGAACTGAAATTCTCCTATGGTTGGTGCCTCCTCCTCCTCCTTCCTGCTTCTATGGTTTTCAGCAGTGGTGGATCTTCCCTCTTCTCGGCAGCACGTCATTTAACATAGCGATGACTGGGATTTCATCCATGCTGCTGTGATTCGCCAAAGAATTTCTTGAAACGCAGTTGGCCTCCATGTGTTTGCATCCATTTTTGCATACCACTGTAATGTTGTAGTCGTGAAACCTCAGTGCCCATCTCAATAATCGACTTGTTGGATCCTTCAGGCTAGTCAGACAGCCGAGAGAATGGTGGTCTGTCACGACAGTGAATAGTTTGCTAAATAAATATGACTAGGACTTACTGATCGTCCAGACTCTTTCTAAGTTGTAGAGTATTTTATCTCAGCCTTGGAGAGTACTCTGGAAGCATAAGCTGTCATCTTTTCACCACCTGCCTCTGCTTGCTACTCACACAATGCCAGAACTGGAGGAGATAGTGCCTCCCTAAGGATAAGAAAAGATCTTTCCTGCGTCTCATTCCTGGAAAATATGGTGCCTCCCAGCAGTTGTTCTAGCAAGGGGGGATGTATCTTTGTAAAGATGACCTCTATCAATCGCCGATAGTACAAGCATATTCCATGAAAACTCCTCCCATCAGGAATGAATCAAGGATTCACAAAATCTATGTCTACTTTTATTTTCTCTGGATCAGGGTGGACTCTATCACCATTCAGCTGGTGCTCAAGATTTTTATTTCTTGGGCAGTGAAGAGAGAGTTTTTTCAGTTGAGACAGTGACCTGCGTTCTGTACACACTTCAACACGGTTTAGGTAGCTTAGATGTCCTTCAAATGTCTTCTAAAAAACAACACTGTCATTCAGATAGCAAAGATGTTTTCCATTTAAAGTGTTGTAGCATGTTATCCATCGTACGTTCGACGATGGTTGAAGCATTACGTGGTGCAAATAGAATAACTTTAAACTGACAGAGGCCATCAGGTGTAGTGAAGGCAGTCGTTTCCCAAAAAGCCCTAACAATCCCATTTGCCAGTAGTCTCTCAGTATGCCCATAGCAGAGAAATACTTTGTTCCTTTCAAGGACTCTAACGTGTCATCAACTTGTGGCAACAGATAGACATCTCTCTACATGAATTTGTTCAGTCATTGATAGTCAACTCAGGAGTGCTATGTGCTCTCCTCCTCCTTTGCAAGGACCACAGGAGAGGATTAAGGACTCTCTGAATGTTCACAGGTATCACTCCTGATTTGTAAGCACCTGAAAATTGACACAGAACAGCTATCACATGTCGACGTTGCTCCTCAGTCAGGCCACATACTATCGGCAGATCGATAGCAGCTTCCTTCACTGCAATGTCTCATCGTAGCAAAGAGTGGTTCTTTGTCGATAACACTATGCTGCCCCCCTGAACTTGTTTGGCTGTCCCTAAGCACATACTTTTAGGGATGAGTTGTGGCTGTTCATGACAATTATTGATCCAAAGTCCTCCTTGACGATCTACAATACCCATGATTGTCGCAGGCATGTGTATTTCTTTGGTGAGCCTGAGTAGCTTTTGCAATCAAAAAAACTCCGTAGTTGCACTGAGCATCTCAACTGATGACTAGAACTCATCTCGTTGATGACGGCCAGATAGCATCTGCAATGGGAACAGCCCCTAGCCTAATCTTTGTTATGTGTGCTTGTTGGAATAGCTCTGTCAATAATGAGCTCTGATCTTTCATAGTCTATGACTGCTTGCGATTTCTGCAAGAAGTCCCATCCGATAATAGCATCTTGTCTATGTTCTGCTAAAACAACAAATCTGAAAGGCTGCATTCTGACACTGATAGCTATTCTTGCAATAAACATTCCTTTCAGCTCGATGTATTTCCCATTTGCAACCCTCAGCACAACTGCTTTTGTATCACAGAACATAGTCTTCTTTAGATGACAATGATAACCATTTGACATTACACACAAAGAAACCTGGGCAGGTCAGCTGTCAAAGAAGACCTCAATGAGATTTCCTGAGATATTAGGGACTGTCATCCATGGATGATTTTCATCTGTGTCAGCTTCACCTCCATGTAACCTCACTTAAGTTTTCCTGAGGCTGGGGGATGGGTGAATGACACATACTTCCATATGGCAACACGCTGAGAAGTAACCTTGTCCAGTGTACAGTGATGGGCTTCATCACACATGTTGATTGTATATTGTTTGCAGTTGAGTGGTGTGAATAAAATTATTGCAATAGTTCACATCTGATGCCATATCAGTAATTGAAAACTGCCTTCCCTCCTCTGCTGCAGTGTACAACATATCCAGGGATCCTGCAGGTGAAAACATACCTGGGTGTTGTTCCCAGTCCTCCAAATGCCTGTTCTCCTGTGGTGCACTGTACTTGGCTTACTTGTCAGTTGCACCTGTGTTGGTTGAATGCTGGGTGGTTGTTTGTCAGTTGCAGCATAAGTCTGAGTTGGTCGTGTCCATTCTTCATGGTGTGCTCGACTAGTGATGGAGATTTGTGCCAAAGATCAATACACCCCTTTTCAACACTCTCTGCTGTCTCATGGCTGCTAATCTCCTGTATACTCAGTTTAACATTTCTAAACTATTTAGTGTATGAGAGAGACAAGCTCATAGTGGTCTTCCACAACTGCCACAGGGAGCACATTTGGCAGTCTTTCATGCCACCCTTTTCTGTTAAATTTTCTCATTTCACTGGCATCACTTGATGAATTCCTCTGTAACTGTGACATCCTTTTATGAGAAGAGGTTGTTATTTGTCTTCTGCAACTTCTTTAATTAAGTGTGAAATTTTGTTGGCTTCAATCATATTCAGATTTATACTGCGGCATTGGGCCAAAACGTCCACCCCTCGTGGTCTCGCGGTAGCGTTCTCGCTTCCTGAGCACGGGGTCCCGGGTTCGATTCCCGGTGGGGTCAGGGATTTTTCCTGCCTCGAGATGACTGGATGTTGTTGTGTCGTCTTCATCATCATCATTCATCCCCATTACGGTCGGAGGAAGGCAACGGCAAACCACCTCCATTAGGACCTTGCCTAGTAAGGCGGTGCGGGTCTCCCGCATCGTTTCCCTACGCTCTGTAAAGAAGCATGGGACTTCATTTCATTTCACGTAGGGCCGAAACATTCTGTATGTATGACAGTGTCATTTCCTCATGACATTGGGTCTTATCTTTCAATTGTTCTGCCTCTAAGCAGACTTGCTGCTGACTGCCACTGAAAGTGTTTCTTCAGTTCGACCTCGAATTTGTCCCTGCTATTATGCTTCTCTTCATTGTTTTTGAACCAATGCTGAGCTGTGCCATCCAAATAAAAGTACACATCTGCCACACACCATGTTGTCCCATATACTGTATCTGGTGACTCGGTCAAATCCTTTCAGCCATTCTGTCATATCCTGCACAATGTCTTTGAAAAACACTGATAGATGCCTGAGGTGCAGCTCACTCACTGCTGTTCTGGATGCTATCTGTCTCCTAAATGTACAGATCTTAGGAACAATGCACTACTTGTATTTCAGTTCCATCTATGTAGGTGATGGCCTTTACATTGCCTAATTGGAGCCATGGTGATGTAGATGTCTTGAAGTACCCGACATCTCCAGCAAACAATGTCACAGAAAAACCACAATCAAGTGCAAATAGGAAGGTAGGGTCTTGGATTAAAGGAAAACAGTTAGCAGCATGAAAGCACATTTATTACTCACTACAACATACAGCCTGTGGTATGAAGGGTTACCCCACCCTTTCCTTGAAATCTGATGAAAGATGTTCACGTAAAAATGTTTTCTACGTATGTAGCATCTAAAGAATATCCATTGTGCGTGCTTTGATTTTTGTTTCTGAGGAGACAATGCAAGAAGCATGAGCACATGACATCTGCAAGACACGATGCTGCCACGAGTCTCTACCTGCTCTAGAGGTGGCATTTATACTTCGGTGTCACAGCTTGGCAGTGTTTTGGAAAGTGCAGAAGCAGCACCTTACTGACAATGTAAACATTCAGAAGAAAAGGAAAGAGTTAATGTCAGTCTCTTATGTGTTATTCTGAAATTCAGTTCAGATATGTTGTTCTGAGTAATAACAGATTTCCCATCGAACATTTTACTGAATACCAGCTTTCTGGAATATACAGTGTTTGTATAAATGGCTGCACTACCTGTCCAGGAACTCAGTTCTCTTCTGCTTGAAGTGATTTATACAATCACTGTATATTCCAGAAAGCTGGTATTGATACAAAGACTGAATGTAACAGAACATACAAACATTACAAATATAAGGTATTTCGAAGTAATTCCAGAAACAATAAATACTAAGTAACAACTAACTGCTGGTGGTCAGGTTTGAAATAGCAACCTGCAGCACACCATCCAGTAACGCATACCATAGCTCACAACAATATTACAGTTTTCTAATTTCTGCTTTCATGGAAAAGTCCACATCATACTGAATTTGTTTCAACAGTCTTATACTTCACTTTAACAGCTTCTTTTTATTTTATTTTTTTATTTTCTTTTCTTTTTTATTTTTTTTTATATCAACATTCCCCTCACTAGTTCCTAGCAATAGAACCATCAATTCCAAAATTCTTAATTCCATTACCAACTGTTATTTAGTGGTGATGGTGGTGGTGCCTATGCATACACAGTCATGTTTCTGCCTGTATTTACAAGAGTACATTAGATAATTAATTATAGGAATCCAGTTATTTCTCATAGTGACGTCTCCAAGATATATTAAATGAACCTTTTGTTCCCCACACTGATGGCCACCAATTTCATTTCTTAAGGCTACTTATGTCAAATTCAACACAGCATCTGACATTGTAACTGACATTTCTGTTTTCATATCTATGTACATACAAGGTTTTAAAAATTAATTAATTTTCTATATTATTTTATACAAGAATTAACAATTATCCTGTTACTTACTTTGTTGCTATCTTGGCTAATGCCTTTTCTCTGTTCTTGTCCAAAATATGTGGTTGTACCCTGCCTTTGTTCTCCCACAGTTTCTTCTGCAGCATAGAAGAGTTGATAAAAGCTTTAAAGGCTATATGTGTCATTCAAATATAAAATAAATAATAAAACTCTCTCTCTCTCTCTCTCTCTCTCTCCCCCTCTCTCTCTCTCTCTCTCTCTCTCTCTCTCTCTCTCTCTCTCTCTCTCTCACACACACACACACACAAATTTCAAGCTTTTGCAACCTAAGGTTGCTTCATCAGGAAAGAGGGAAAGAGAGGGAAAGACGAAAGGATGTGGGTTTTAAGGGAGAGTGTAAGGGGTCATTCCAATCCCGGGAGCAGAAAGACTTACCTTAGGGGGGAAAAAAGGACAGGTATACACTCACGCACGCACACACACACACACACACACACACACACACACACACACACACACACACACACACACACGTGATTTACCACGTGATTTACCAACTGACATGCCTACACTGTGAAGCCTTCTATGTGGGAATGACCGGCAACAAACTGTCCATTCGCATGAACGGACACAGGCAGACAGTGTTTGTTGGCAATGAGGATCACCCTGTGGCTAAACATGCCCGGTGCACGGCCAGCACATCTTGGCACAGTGTTAGACCATCCGGGTTACCTGGATACTTCCCACTGACACCAACCTATCAGAACTCCAGAGATGGGAACTTGCCCTTCAATATATTCTCTCTTCCCGTAACCCATCAGGCCTCAACCTCTGCTAATTTCAAGTTGCCGCCCCTTGTACATCACCTGTCATTCAACAACATCTTTGCCTCTGTACTTCTGCCTCGACTGACATCTCTGCCCAACCTCTTTGCATTTACACATGTCTGCCTGTGTCTGTATGTGTGCTGATGGATATGTGTGTGTGTGTGTGTGTGTGCCCGAGTGTATACTTGTCCTTTTTCCCCCTAAGGTAAGTCTTTATTAAATGATGCTGAGTTTATAATTGAACTATGCCCATCTAATCCTGGAGTACTGTAGATGGTGATACAGTCACAATCAATGGTACATTACAGTACATCTTCTACTCCTGTTATATTTCATACCTTTGGCAATGCATATTTCTCAATGTGAGATTACTGATTAATACCCATGTCTGCAGATCTATATTTTTTATGTCATATTATTTACTATCTTTTATTCTGAAAACCTTTCAAAAATTATCTAACATTCAAACTCAAGAAAATGTAATTATACCTCAATGTATTAATTCTACATAATTATTTTCTGTGATTAAGAATCAATGTGAAATATAACTACATCTAATGTACCATTGTGAAATATATTATTATGTTTCATGGAGTGAGAAGAAAGTGTCTTTGACTTTTTGAAAGTGAAGAATATACAGCAGAGTAACTTTACCTAGCGTTTTATTTTACAGAAGTTACATTTTATACCTGAAATACATTTTGTGAGCTCAGCTAATCATCATTATTGATGAATTTATTGAATGAAGGAATTACACCTAACTGACTGCAAGAAGAAGATTAATATAGTGTTGTTAAGCACTTACAAGACCCAGGAAACCTCTTGGTGATCTCAAATCCCATTTTCTTTTTTAGGACAAAGAGTCACTATAACAACAGTTACTATGGCATCAAACAGAAAGATGAGTGTTGTTTTCACTGCTGACATTCTACAACAAATAGTGTTAGCAAAAATTGGTCTAGGCTCCTTGTCCTGCAATTAACTATACTCAATTCTATGTTTGGAGATGTCTGACAGAATTGAGTCTCAAATTTATTTTGCCAGTTATTTAATGTTAAAATAGTATGGATTATAGAAATTGGTTTAAGAAGGCTTATTATTTTAGTAACAAATATTTGTTTTCGTATTCATCATGTAGGAAACTTGTGTTTATGATTCGCATGTGTTGTCTATATTTCAAGATACAGTGATTTGTTAGAAGTTAGCAGAGCAGTGTCACTACTCGATTTATAACAAAAATTCACTGCCCATTTCTTGCAACAATTTTTGTTTATGGTGTCTCACATGATTGGCAAGTTTGACTTTTCCAAGCTCATAGTCACAGGTTTATACTGTCTGGTAGCCCCGCAAGTAGAATATACCAAATCCAATGTTTAACTTCAGAGTTCAAGCCATTTAATTTTGTGACACAGATATGATCTCTGACACGTATTTTTTTACTGATAAACAATTTTCAAGTCAGTCCGTCATCAACGCCTTCACAGTGACCCTGTTTGTAAGAAGAGGGCAATGAACTGGTATTTTGAAAAACCATCGTATTTGTGAATCTGTTGTTTCAAATTTCTCCACACTGCCATTAATTACTGCTAGCCATTTTTTTTAGAATATTACACCAACATATGCAGCCCAGGCAGATAATCTGTTAGCAGAGTAAATTACAAGTGGCATCTGATTGGAAAGAGTGCATGTACTGCACACACATTCACAAAAAACTGTAACAGGGATTCTGATACAAAATATTACACAGAATTGAAAACACAGTGTGTGCATAGATACACTAAAGCAATTTAAAAGATGTTTAACAGGCGAGACATAGATTCTAAGTTTTTGTAATGGACAGAAATGTGTTAAGGTTCCACCAAATAACTCCAAGCTTGGTACTTGCAACCACAGTGCAAAAGCAATATATGTAGCAGTGTCTGAGTTTCTGTGTTTCTTTGTAGCAACACACAGAATAAGATGAAATTAATAGCATATAGGCTTAAGTTTTTATGAGTTGTTGAAATTACAACAGAGCACAAAATAACATGAGCTGCTGGTAAGATCATGGTAAGCAGTACAGAAGTAGATCTTTGATAAGATATGAAATAAATTAAAATTCATGACACTTATTAAAGTTATTTGGAACTTGGAAGTTCCTGTACACTTGATTTGAGCATTGTGAATAGCTAGTTGCATTCTGACATCAATCCAGATGATTGCAGAATTATTATGTGCCAGTTTCCTTCAATTTAAAATGAAAAGCCGTCACATCTAAATCTAATTAGTTTAACTCAACTAATAATCCATAACAAGTTAATTATTAGCATTACACTGCATGACCAGAATAAAGGAATATCACTATAAGTAACATATTTTTATCAGTGAGTAAGGAAAGATCCATGTGAACAGTTTCACAATAGCCATACATACCGATGAACAACTGGTTGGTTATCATGCATATATTAAAAAAAGAAAAGAAAACTGTTTAGAGACTGCAGTGAAGTTGCCACATGACTTGATTCCTATTACAGGTTATCCTGCCTACGATAAAGTGGGACAGTCGTTCCATAACACCACCTGCCCTACACTTTGTTGATGGAAAGTAACATTCTCCAGGCATTCACCAAATGCTAAACCTTCAAGCGAATTGCCTCATGGTGTAGTATGATACATCACTCCAAATCACTCATATCCAATCAAATGCTGTCCAGTGGTGTCAGTCTTTACACCATCTCAAGTGTCGCTTAGTACTGACTACAAAAATGGGTGGATTATTTGGAGCTGTTTGACCATGTACCTGATATTTCTTAACTCCGTACACACAGTCATTGTACTACCTGGTCAGCTGGTAGTGCCTTGGAACTTAAGAGTAAGTGCTTCCACTGGACACAAGATCACATACGTTGTCAGCAGCTTTTCCGTTGCATGCTGCTGTTGGTAATTGTATCTGTGGTGAATGATGGGAAGTGGGCATGATGAATTACGAGTCACATGATTAAACAAAATGGAGGAACCAATGATAAAATACTGCTCGATGTCATCATAATATGGAGTTTACAAAATTATGTGGTGGCATAATGGAATATACTGTGCAGAATGTTGACATTTAAAACAGAATACTCCACAAAATTTAAACTGTATTCTTAGGTTAATGCTTAACCACAACCTCAGAAATGGGACAATTTGAAAATACCCCACAAAGTTTTTGAAACAATCACTGGGCTATGCTACAGATCAGTCTGTTACCACAGCCAGGTTTCCTCCAGTCATATTCACAGGCTTCACCAACTTACAATGAAACTATCACACTGGAATATGAAACAATGTTCCAAGAAATTCTGTAGTATTCCGAGCAAAATATACAATGCAAGAAATACATACAAAAACAGCTAAACAACTTTTTAATCAACAACAGTCAGATCAGTAATCTTCAATCTAGCAACATCCATGTTGAAAACAAAAGTAATAAAGCCATATCTTCCGCCGAAACAAGTCAATAGATTCAGTGATTCTCAGTGGCTACTGTATACTAAGACCTGTCTCACCTGATTGGTTATAATCAATAGAAACAAAATGCCAACAGCAGCACACAGTGGAAGTACCACTGACGCCATAAGGGCACTTATCACTCCCACCGATTTCATGTCACTTTTACAACCACCCTCAACAATGCTCAGCAGTTCCTGCCCATCAGTACTTGAGGTCTGCCTAGTCTATTGTTGTTTCTTTGCATTTCTAAATATAAAATTAGGATCATGTTAATGCAAAGAGCAGAACAGTGAAAATAATAGGGAGCTGACAACAATTTCATACTTTTAATAAATGTAAATTGGGCCTCACCTTTAACTTTCTGGAATCCTTCATAGCATTTTTCTCAAATTTTACAGTGGTATCTTTTTCTTCTTTCTCAGCAGTATCGGTTTCTACTGAAGGTTTTCCCTTTTTTGCAACTTGTTGCAGCTTCTTTGCTTTAGCTAACACAATGGTTTTCTTATTTTTTGGCTTGTTTGTCTTCAGGATCTTGGCCATTGCATCAGCCCAGCCAGGGTTCCCACCAATGACACCTGTCCCCTCGGTTGCACTCTTGCTTGTGTCTGTTCCACAGTCACTGTCATTAGTATTTTCAGCCATCTCATGGTCTTCATCAAGTGAAGATATTTCAGCTTCTTCATCTTAAACAAATGTAAACACAATATTAAGAAAAGCAGAAAGACAGAAAGAAAAGCACCAGTAATTCATGTGAGGAAATGAGGGCTCATAGCTCTGTCATTTTTAACTTTTAAAGGTATGGAAATATAAATTATAATTTTACAAAAACAATGTTAGTAGATCAGCGTTTTAGAGCAGAAAGCCAAATAACAGAAAATTAACTCAGAAACTGAATCCTATGTAACACACGAGGATGCTTTCTCCCCCTCCCCCTTAAGTGGAACAAAGTCTAATTAAGAATTAATTATTTGCTCTGAAGCAAGGTACAAGCTGCTATGTAATTTTTCTGACACACAAACACTACATGCTGAAAGGGATTCTTATATAAGAAAATGTCATGAAACATAAACAGCTTGCTGCTGTGTTTCATCAGCTTTTCGTACGTTTACTTTCACTGGTTAAACTGTCCACTACTTGCCTGCAGCTACACCACTACATTCAAAATTGAATGCCACGGAGAAGCAGTACCTCTTCTTGCCTATCTATACTATTTTCAAATGCAGTGCAGAAAAATGCAACTGTTTACCCTCCAAGGAGAAGCCTCTTTGGGGAGAAGTTCCTCGGATTCAATACCAGTCATCCAAAAGATGAATGTCTTTCCATACCTTCTCACAGTGAAGAAAGTTGAGTGCTTGTCAATGTATTCAATGTTAACTGAACACGCCCAATGAGATTCACGGAGCTGTGTCTCCTTTCCCTTTCCTTCTCTAATGGCTGCAACTTTGTAACAAATGCAGATAAAGAACAATATTCAAGAAACGAATCCCTAGCAGTCTTACAAATGTTTTACAATAGGTGATCTATTTTTCCTCGTAGTTCTCCAACTAAAATGGTCTCTGTTATTTTAAATGCTTTGAATGACTATAGGTTGAGGAGCATTTTTTTCCCAAGGACATGCAGCCTTACTGTATGGTATTCTGGAGGTAAAATAGTCCCCCATTCTGGTCTCCGGGTGGGGACTACTCAGGAGGATGTCGTTATCAGGAGACAGAAAACTGGTGTTCTACGGATCGGAGCATGGGATGTCAGATCCCTTAATTGGACAAGTAGGTTAGAAAATTTACAAAGGGAAATGGATAGGTTAAAGTTAGATGTAGGCCTAATGGGAATTAGTGTGGTTCGGTAACAGGAGGAACAAGACTTTTGGTCAGGTGAATACAGGGTTATACATACAAAATCAAACAGGGGTAATGCAGGAGTTGGTTTCATAATGAATAAAAAAATAGAGTGCGGATAAGCTACTACAAACAGCATGCTGAATGCATTTTAGTAGCCAAGATAGACATGAAGTACCCATCTACCACAGTAGTACAAGTTTATGTCTCAACTAGCTCTACAGATGATGAAGAGATTGAAGAAATGTACGATGCGATAAAAGAAATTATTCAGATAGTTAAGGGAGACAAAAATTTAATAGTTATGGGGGACTGGAATTTGACAGTACGAAAAGGTTGGGTTGGGCTGGGTTGATTTGGGGGAAGAGACCAAACTACAAGGTCATCAGTCTCCAGCAGTGCCCTTTCAAAGGAACCATCCCGGATTTTGACTGAAGCTATTTAGGGAAAACATGGAAAACCTAAATCAGGATGGCCAGACACGGGATTGACCCGTTGTCCTCCCGAATACGAGTCTAGTGTGTTAACCACTGCACCACCTTGCTCAGTATGTACGAAAAGGAAGCTGATAGGTATTCCTGCTTAAGGGAAGTCTCTCTAACAAAGAAATCACTTTCTACAAAGCTTGGGTATCCGATTAATGAGGGAATTAGTATATTTCATCAAAATATACAAGGTATTAGAGATAAACTTAGTGAACTGCTTATAGATGTTGACTCTGAAACTATTGGTATATCTGAACATTTCTTAAATAAGGAGATAATTCAGAGGCTTCCTTTACCAGGATACAGGTTGGCTGGCAGCTTTTCTAGGAGCTCTTTGCGGTGTGGGGGAGTAGCCATGTATGTGAAAAACGGTATCCCATTTGAGTCAATTGATGTTTCAAAGTACTGCACTGAAAAGGTGTTTGAATGTTGTGCAGGTGTGGTTAAATTTAGTGGAGCTAAACTTCTTACTGTTGTTATTTATAGATCCCCAGACTCCGATTTCACAACATTTTTGCTAAAGCTAGAGGAGGTTCTTGGTTCACTTTATAGGAAATACAAAACGTTAGTTATATGTGGTGACTTCAATATTAATTGTATAAGTGAGTGTGCAAGAAAAAGGATGCTGGTAGACCTCCTTAATTCATATAATCTTATGCAAACCGTATTCTTTCCAACGAGAGTGCAAGGGAACAGTAGAACAACCATAGACAATATTTTTGTTCATTCGTCATTATTAGAAGGGTATTCTGTTAGCAAAAAGGTGAATGGCCTTTCAGATCATGATGCACAAATTTTAAGTCTAAAAGATTTTTGTGCTGCAACACATGTTAAATATAGTTACCAACTTTTTAGGAAAGCTGATCCAGTTGCTGTACAGACTTTTGTAAACCTTATCAAGGAACAAGAGTGGCAAGATGTTTATAGTGCTGATACAGTAGACGATAAATATAATGCTTTCCTCAAGACTTTTCTCGTGCTCTTTGAAAGTTGCTTTCCGTTAGAACGTTCAAAACAGGGTACTAGCACAAACAGGCAGCCTGGGTGGCTGACTAAAGGGATAAGAATATCTTGTAGAACGAAGTGGCAATTATATCAAAATGTTAGAAACAGTCAAAATCTAAATGCAGCAGCCCATTACAAACAGTATTGTAAGGTGCTTAAAAAAGTTATTAGGAAAGCAAAAAGTATGTGGTATGCAGATAGAATAGCTAAGTCTCAGGATAAAATTAAAACCATATGGTCAGTCGTAAAGGAAGTGGCTGGTCTGCAGAGACAGGTCGAGAATATAGAATCAGTGCGTGTTGGGGATGTCCGTGTTACTGATAAGTCGCATATATGTACAGTACTTAATAATCACTTTCTGAATATAGCAGGTGAACTAAATAGAAACCTAGCCCCAACAGGGAATCATATAGCGCTCTTAGAAAAAAGTGTTCCGAGACTGTTACCTGAAATGCTCCTCCATGATACTGACAAGAGGGAGATCGAGTTAATAATTAAATCACTAAAGACCAAGAACTCTCATGGATATGACGGGGTATCTAGCAGAATACTGAAGTATTGTTCCACGTATGTTAGCTCAGTACTTAGCCATATCTGTAACTTTTCCTTTAGGAGTGGTCGGTTTCCTGACCGATTAAAGTACTCGGTAGTGAAGCCACTTTATAAAAAGGGAGACAGGGATAATGTTGACAATTATAGACCTATTTCTATGCCATCGGTGTTTGCTAAAGTTATCGAGAGGGTTGTATATACAAGGTTACTGCAGCATTTAAATTTACATAATTTGCTGTCAAATGTACAGTTTGGTTTTAGAAATGGCTTAACGACTGAAAATGCTATAGTCTCTTTTCTCTGTGAGGTTTTGGATGGATTAAATAAAAGGTTGCGAACGTTAGGTGTTTTCTTTGATTTAACGAAGGCTTTTGACTGTGTTGACCACAAAATATTACTGCAGAAGTTGGAACATTATGGAGTAAGGGGAGTAGCTTACAATTGGTACGCCCCCTACTTTAAGAACAGAAAGCAGAAGGTAATCCTCCGCAATATTGAGAGTGGTAATGATGTTCAGTCCCAATGGGGCACTGTTAAATGGGGCGTTCCCCAAGGGTCGGTGCTGGGGCCACTGCTGTTTCTTATTTATGTAAATGATATGCCTTCTAGTATTATAGGTGATTCAAAAATATTTCTGTTTGCTGATGACACCACCATGGTAGTGAAGGATCTTGTGTGTAATTTTGAAACATTATCAAATAATGTAGTTCATGATATAAGTTCGTGGCTTGTGGAAAATAATTTGATGCTAAATCACAGTAAGACTCAGTTTTTACAGTTTCTAACCCACAATTCAACAAGAACTGACATTTTAATCAGACAGAATGGGCATGTTATAAGCGAGACGGAACAGTTCAAGTTCCTAGGCGTACGGATAGATAGTAAGCTGTTGTGGAAAGCCCATGTTCAGGATCTTGTTCAGAAACTAAATGCCGCTTTATTTACCATTAGAACAGTATCTGAAATAAGTGACATTTCAACACGAAAAGTAGTATACTTCGCATATTTTCATACGCTTATGTCATATGGTATTATTTTTTGGGGTAATTCTTCTGATTCAAAAAGGGTATTTTTGGCTCAAAAACGGGCTGTTCGAGCTATGTATGGTGTAAGTTCGAAAACCTCTTGTCGACCCCTATTCAATAGTCTGGGACTTTTGACATTGCCCTCACAGTATGTATTTTCTTTAATGTCGTTTGTTGTTAGCAATATTAGCTTATTACCAAGAGTTAGCAGCTTTCACTCAGTTAATACTAGGCAGAAATCAAATCTGCATGTGGAATGCACTTCCTTGACTCTTGTGCAGAAAGGAGTGCAGTATTCTGCTGCATCCATTTTCAATAAGCTACCACAAGAACTCAAAAATCTTAGCAGTAGCCCAAACACTTTTAAGTCTAAACTGAAGAGTTTCCTCATGGCTCACTCCTTCTATTCTGTCGAGGAGCTCCTGGAAGAGCTAAAAAATTAAGTAAATTCCAGTGTTACATTCTTGATTTTCTTTATTTAAACTAACGACTTGTCGCCTGAATATGTTTCTTATATTTCATTTTATCTATTTCTACAATCGTGTTATAATTTCATGTATTGACTCGTTCCATGACCATGGAGACTTCTCCTAAATGTGGTCCCACGGAACAATAAATAAATAAATAAAATAAAATAAAGAGAGGGAAAAGTAGTATATGAACATGGAGTGTGGATAAGGAATGAAAGAGGAAGCCGTCAGGTAGAATTTTGCACAAAGCATAACTTCATCACAGTTAACACTTGGTTTAAGAATCATGACAGAAGGTTGTATGGAAGAGGCCTGGAAACACTGGAAGACTTCAGTTAGATTATATTAGGGTAAGAGAGAGATTTAGGAAATCAGATTCTAAATTGTAAGACATTTCCAGGGGCAGATGTGGACTCTGGCCACAATTTATTAGTTATGAACTGTAGATTAAAACTGAAGAAACAGCAAAAAGGTAGGAATTAAAGAGATGGGATCTGGATAAACTGAAAGAACCGCAGGTTGTAGAGAGTTTCTGGGAGAGCATTAGGGAACGACTGACGGGAATGGGGGAAAGAAATCCTTGGGTAACAGAAGAAATGTTGAATTTAATTGATGAAGGGAGAAAATAAAAAAATGCAGTAAATGAAGCAGGCAAAAAGGAATACAAACATCTCAAAAATGAGATCAACAGGAAGTGGAAAACGGCTAAGTAGGAATGGCTAGAGGACAAATGTAAGGATGTAGAAGCATATATCACTAGAGGTAAGACAGATACTGCCTACAGGAAAATTAAAGAGGCCTTTGGAAAAAAGAGAACCACCTGCATGAATATCAAGTGTTGAGATGGAAAACCAGTCCTAAGCAAAGAAGGGAAAGCAGAAAAGTGGAAGGCGTATATAGAGGGTCTGTATAAGGGGGATGTACTTGAGGGAAATATTATGGAAATGGAAGAGGATGTAGATGTAGATGAAGATGAAATGGGAGATATGATGCCTGCATAAAGAATTTGACAGAGCACTGAAAGACCTAAGCCAAAACAAGGCCCCGGGAGTAGACAACATTCCATTAGAGCTACCTTGGGAGGGCCATCCATGACAAAACTCTACCGTCTGGTGAGTGAGATGTATGAGACAGCCGAAATAGCCTCAGACTTCAAGAAGAATATAATTCCAATCCCAAAGAAAGCAGGTGTTGACAGGTGTGAAAATTATCAAACTATCAGCTTAATAAGTCATGGCTGCAAAATACTAACACAAATTCTTTACAGACAAATGAAAAAACTGGTAGAAGCTGACCCCAGGGAAGATGAGTTTGGATTCCATAGAAATGTTGGAACACGTGAGGCAATACTGACCCTTAGACGTACCTTAGAAGATAGATTAAGGAAAGGCAAATCTACATTTCTAGCATTTGCACACTCAGAGAAAGCTTTTGACAGTGTTGACTGGAATACTCTCTTTCAAATTTTGGAAATGGTACTGGTAAAATACAGGGAGCAAAAGGCTATTTACAATTTGTACAGAAACCAGATGGCAGTAATCAGAGTCACGGGCACGAAAGGGAAGCAGTGGTTGAGAAGGGAGTGAAACAGGGTTGTAGCCTATCCCCAATGTTACTCAGTCTGCATCAATTATATTCCACTTTTAGCAAGCCACAAAAGTGTCAACACATTGCAACGAGGAACTTACTTCATGTCGAACACTGTATTTCCACGTAAGCCCATGAACAACGGCTTAATAACACATCACACTATTGCTCAGCTACCACTTCTGTGTACTACAATTTTAAAGGACATTTCAGTGCCACTCCACTTCATTCCTGCTGTACAGTCAACTTTGATGAAGCACTGCAAGCCGTTTGATGGTGAACCACCACATTCACTGGCCCATCCAATACTGTCTCCACCAGACTGCACTTTCCACTTATAAGCTTTGGTGCTGCACACTCACCACCTCACAGTGAGTAATACAATGCGGACAATTGTAAGACTCTGTACTCGATTATGGACTGTCTAAACGTCCCACACTAAACGCACCCACAAGGCTTAATCTGGCTAAACTGGACCTGCATTCGCTTCCTCGTTTTGGTGTGCTGCAGTCAGAAACTGACAGGAGAGATGTTTCCTACAGTTTTGCATGAACCTGCAAAACTAGGGAGAATCTTCTGGGTAATGCTCTGACAGGCCTTGGTTTGAGCTCCAAAATTCTGCACATAAACCAAATCCCCAGTATCGAAACTACACTCCTGATGTGCATGAGCAATATTTCAATATGCCATGCTCCACGTAGTGTTAACATCTGATGTCTGGCAGCAGGTCACCAATCATCTACCAGTTAGAAAGTTTCGAGTTGACCGGGTAGCCCAGCATCAACTGAGCAGTAGTAGTTCTATGGGCTTCAAGAAATGCAGTATCAAAGGCTAAACTCAACCATCTCACTGACCTGTCAAAACATGACTGACTCTTAGCATGGTATATATTTAAGGCTGTCCTTAAATTATAGTTGATCTGCTCGGCAAAGGATGGTTGCAAATGATAAGAAATTGTGGTTATCTAGTTAATGGCATAATCAATGCATTACCTCTCAAAAGGTGTAGAAAGGAAGGCAGCTGCATTATCGGAGACAGATTAAGCCCGACAGTAAATGTCATGTTAACAAGGAGGATTATATGGTGCTTCCCCTCCCCCCCCCCCCCCTCCCCCACCTTTTAGCGGATGGGAGGTTGAGATGATCCATAGTTGATTTCAGAGTTCTGCTAGAGACCCATGATCTATTGCTCACTGCAAGCTGACAAGCGTGCATTGCTGAAGCTTACAGGAGGAAAAGCGGAGGTAGGTGGAGACAGTAGTGGACAAGCAAGTAAATCTGGTAATTTACCACTGAGCAGGTTGCAATGCTTCATCGAAGTTGAGTTTACGCCAGACACAATGGGGTGCTGGACCAAGACTGAAACTCAGGACCTCTGCCTTTCACAGGCAAGTGCTCTACCATCTGAGCAACCAAACACGACTCACGACCCACCCTCAAAGCTTTATTTCAGCCAGCTGTGAAGACAGGTCATGTATCATGCTCGGGTAGCTCAATCTGTACAGGACTTGCCTGCAACGGGTAAAGTTCCCGAGTCCAAGTCTTGATCCAGCAAACAGTTTTAATCTGCCAGGAAGTTTCATATCAGCACACACTCCACTGAAGAGTGAAAAATCATTCTGGAAATATTTAGCTTTCTTTTTTTCACCAGTCACAATTTCTAAGGTTGTGGTTAGGATGGACTTAATGTTTTAGCTTCAGTTTTTGCAAATGAAATAAAATACCATGTACCATCATTTATGAAGCATAGGAAACTCTGAACAAGTAATGTGACTGTCTACTCACATCTAACTCACAATTCATTGTGTTCACTTCCCTTAATTTGTCACGTGAAATGTTAGCAACAGCAGTATGCAACACAAGTGCCATAATACATTGTAAGTGCACTTTTTACTGAAGTACCAAAATATGTATGATTGGCCAGAATATTAACACAACAATAGAATGAAATACTACAGTTTTGCTGTTGACCTCCTAGCCCAATGCAATTGTGACACATTCTTAAACCGTATCATCAATGAGGATGAGACTTGTACTCAACCTCCAGAGAGAGAAATATACGACATTACATGCAGCAATATTATTATTTGTGCTAGTATTGGAAAATATGAATTCTAGCATCCTGGAACAACTATACAGCTCTAATATTTGTATGATATAGATCTTGACTTTGTCAGTATGCAAACAGCTGACAGCGGGAAAATTACAGTAGAACCTTGGGGTCAACTGAAGCGTCCAATTCCACCTGTCGGCTTTGACCCGTAACGTAATTCTGTTGTGGTGTGTGACGTCACAACGGCGCGGAGTTTAGTTTGTGTGAGTGGCATGTTTGTAGGTGTCATTTTGATGTGATAGGTGGTGCTCTCTGGTGGTGTGTTTATGTGTTGTGTGTTAGGTGATGTTTTTGGTTTAGCTTGCAGGTGTGTCGTGTTTAAAGGTGGCGTATTGTTATGGTCGGTGTTTCTCTTTGGTGGTGTGTTTATGGGTAGCATGTTATGAGGCGTATAGGGTTCATTTGTGTGGTAGCATTGTATGTGTGTGGTATCAGTGGTGATTGTGTTTTCAGCGGAATATTTTTCGGTGTGTTAACGATTTTGGTTTTGTTATGTCAACATTATTGTAGTTCTTTTTTCTGTTCGTCGTGTGTGAATTTTAGTAAATTGCTTTGTTTATGTCTTTGGTAGATATGGATATGATGCACAATGCAAACAGTTTTCAGTTTTTGGCGATGATGGGGGCAGTGCGTTGTCTCTAATAAAATTTCCTCAGCTATTCGGCCTGTTGGCTGAAGTCGTGAAGTGTTCAGTGTGTCGTGAAGAAATGAGGCTTACTAGTTCCTGCGTCTCGGAACGGATGGCTAAGTGTGGTGGTGGTGAAATTTTTGAGATTGAAGGTTGTGGGGTCTTCTTATTTTAGTGTTTTTTGTCGTTTGGTGTATTGGTGTGTGTGTTTATATTTGGTTTGTCCCCACTTAAAAACCCGCAACTTCCCCCGCTTGTCCCGTTAGTTTCATTATATTTTTGAAGAAATATCTATTTGGTGGTTTTTTTCAATCTGTTTTCGTGTTTGTTGTTATGTTCGCCTGATGACGTCATAGGAGCGGTATGGGAGTTGTTGTGAATGGTCGTTTCCCCCATATTGGTGACGTCATTGGTCAAAGTAGAGGGATGGAACCGGACCATTCTCTTAACCCGTTTGTTTAACGATATTACACAAAAACAGCAGCAAAATGAGCAATGGATATTTTCAAAGTAGTGGCATTTCTCCCAATGTACAGAACCTGCCTAAAGGACTTTAGAAGTAGACATTTCAAATCCACTGGATGTGAGACTGTTTGAGCAAGACTCAGCATCAAGGGCACGCATGAACTTCTTATCACATCTGTCTATAAACCACCAGGCTCACATCCAGGTGTAACCAAAAACTTTAGAGAAAAACAGACTTAGCTAATACAAGCCATACTGTCATCATTAATCATCCAGGAATCCAATGGATAAATCACAATTTAGTAAATGGTGGGTCTGACACGACATCCTGTGAACTTAATGTCTTCCCTGAAAACTACCTTGAACATATGGTCTGGAAGACTAATCATAATGGAAATATAGTAGACCTGGTGGCAACAAACTGATTTGATATCTCTGAAGATTTCCATATTCAAGCAGGTATCAGTGACCATGAGCCACATTAATATTTGAAAATGGAGTTCAATGTATCTGCTTTTCCTTTGCTACCCTCACTTTCAGTTTCTGTGTCTAAACACTAATTTTGGTTACACTGACAGCGTTACATACAACCAGAGTTTCACTGATTTTTGAGAGAGTTTTGAAGGCACCCATATTGAAGCTGGTATCAGTGGACACGGGGCCATTGCAGTAACTATGATTTCTAAAGTACAAAGAGCAGCTAAAACAAGCAGAAACAGTTATATCATCAGCAAACTAGATACAGGTGAAGTAGTGTCATATCTCAATACGGAACTAGAAACAATTTCTGAGGAGGACCATGCAGAAGAAATGTGGCTCAGTTTTGGAAGAATAGCTGCTCAAGCATTTAATAGATATTTACCTAGCAGAATAGTTCACAATTGGAGAAACTTCTAAAGGAACATAGCCTACTGCATGATAGGTGTAAACAAAGCACATGGCTATAGATAGGGAATGTTGAGTGAAATGTGCTTGGGCATCAAGAGGGAAACATGTGAAGTCTTCATTGCCTACCATAGCAGAAACATATCAAAAACTCAATCACTAAATCCAAAGAAATTCAGGCCATATGTAACAGCTGTTAGGGCAGCAAAGTTGGTGTCTAGACACTCATGAATGACACAGGAACTGAAATAGAGGGTAGCAAAGAAAAGCAGATCTACTGAACTCTACTTTCAAATGTTCCTTTACTAAGGAAGATTCAGAAGTACTTGCCTCATTTAACCTCCACACCACTGCAAAGATGACTGATGTAGATATTATTATAGTTAGTGGCACTGAGAAATAGCTAAGATTAAACAAGGCTCCAGGGCCAGATGTAATCCCAGTCAGATTCCGTTAATTTTCATCTGAGTTAGCTGCCTTTTAACCATAATATACTACAGATTCAACAAACAGAAAACTGTGCCCAGTGACTGTAAGAAAGCATGTCACACTATTTTACACGGAAAATAGCAGAAGTGATCCACAAAACTACCGTCCTGTCTCAACAGTGGCCATCTGTTAAGAGTATCCTACAGCAGTGATGGTGAAAGATGATCCCTGATAGCTGTAAGTGCTCTTTCCAGCTTTTAACTGTGAAGCACAAATGTCTGCAGGTGAAAACAACAGTTGTCTACAGAGCTGCAACAACACTGAGACATTGCCACAAAGATGTATACAAAATTGTATTATGTGACTGGTTGTGATACACATGTGAATCAGCCATGCGAAGTCTAGTCCAGCTGTTAGGATCTTTTTTCATCGACTTTACTATAGAACCTATTCTGAGCTCAAACAAAACGAGATATCTCAAACAGATGACATCCTCGGTGCCAACCGGCATGGACTCCAACAATATTGATTACACAAAACCCAACTTGCGCTTTTCTCAGGACATCTAAAAGGCAAGAAAATGAGGTGGACACAGTATTTCTTGACTTCTGAAATCCATCTGACTCAGTATCACACCAAAAGCCATTCACAAAAGTATGGTTGTATTGAATACAAATAAAGATTTGTGATTGGACTAAAGTTTTAATCTCTTATGACGTCTGCATTGACAACTGGTTACAATTTTTTATACAACAAATATTATATGGTATTAAGTGTATGACTACACTGTAAGACACTGTTTTTGCTTTCTGTATCCACTCTATAGAATATGTTTTCATTAGATACACAATATCACTAAAAATCTGTAGTGTCCATGTGGAATGGGAAATCTATTTGTAGGTGAGGGTGTGGGATAGTAGAACCTGTTTGTAAGGATCCCTGCAAGGCCTACAACTTTTTTGTGTGAAAGGGCTAGCAGCCATGAATATTGCATACATTAAAAGAAATGATGCTCCGAGTTGCTCTGTGAGGTCTGCTTGGATGGTGCACAGTCTTTGAATAGCAAAGATTGGATCTGAGTAACGTTGCAAAACATATTTTCACACTATAAGTGAACAAACCAAGTACTGGGTAGTTTCATGGCATATCGTTGTTAGGTATATCTCAAACATGCCACAGAAATGACATGCAACAACTAAAACAAAAATCAACAAAACGTACAATGCTCTCATGGCTGTTAAACATGTTAAATGTAATTTATGCACAAGGCATACATGAAGCCACTCTAGCAAGATACCACAAAGTATAATGGTAAAGAACACTAAACGGAAAAGAATTCCGTTTCAGATAGGACTACATTTTAGTGCAGAAGATGCCTCACCCACAATGGAAAGGAAATAAGAGTAGAATAATGATCAAGATTAGATACGTGATTCCGAAATATTTTGCCAACTGACAGATTGTTTAGTGTATGCTCTCTGTTTACAAGACTGGGCCTGAATGTAGCAGCAAATTATTTCATTAGAGACACAAGCAAAACAATGAGGTGCCATTTGAGGGCACTTAAAAGCTAGATTAAATGATGTCTGGACTGTGGGAGAGGAGCTGAGTTGGTTCTCTGCTATGCAGACACAGATGTTGGAAGTGAAAACGACAATCTACCCCAGGATTCCTTTTGCACATGCATGGAAATAGTTGAGATATTTGAATAGTGGGGGAGTGTTGAGGGTTGCAATCCGAATGTCTTAAATTAATATTTTTTCCAGGCATAACTCAGTAATTATCTGTTATTCCATTGTTGATAGGTCGTTGCCAAGTTCACAGTTCCTTGTGCTTATTCAGAGGTCAATAAATGTTATCTGAAGTTCATCACGCAAATGTCTACTATTACATATAAATTGATAAGTTGTGTGCCTGAGGAATCCACATAGCGCTATAAATTTATCAGTATTGGTCACAGAATGAAAAGCTATGTACCCATATATCTTGGTCACGTTGAGGTGTGATAACTGAATTGCGAATTGAATATGCCCGGTTCAAATTACGAAATTGTGAAGGATGCGAGGTTAAAATGATGATAACTTTGTACTCTAAACAAGAACGTAATTAAAATGGTCAAATGTGTGTGATATATATGTTTCTCTCCACTCTCTGTGAACATGCAGTTTCATAGACGTAACATGCAGGAGTAACGTTTGAATAAATTAATCATCATATACCTTCATTAATTCGTGGCTCCTCCACAATTTGCGAAAAGCTCAGAAAGGTCGCCATGTTGAGTCTGTCAGTATTTCCAGAAATTTACTACTAATTCTTTTTAATCAGTTCAGCTTATTTCACGCAGTACACACACCAGAAGCGCCAACGCAAACATAACGTTTCCACCAAAACAATCCCACGTGCAGAACTGTTGATGTTGACATCGTCGTCATAACATCGGAGGTTCAGAGCTTTAAAACGAAGAGTCGTAATCAAAGTTCGTAACACTACCTGTGCTGTCAATTTGTCATGTTGGGCTTCCGCGAGCAAGGAAAACTTGCACATGCACACTCTCTCCATCTCCAAGAAACACAATTTGTGTTTCAAACCGTGCAAAATGATTTCCCACTGCCATAGTACTCAAAATGCCGAAATAAGTTCAGACAGCGTAAATGTAATTGTCAGAACCTAAGTCAAGAGCTCACAGACGCGTTAACGAAAAAACGTGGCCCCACAAACACTGGATACAAAAATGTAGTTCTCATTGAAAACATTTAGGGGTGTCAAACATGAAAGTGTTGTTAATACAGGACGAAGTATAGACTGAAAAGTAAATGAGTGAGTAAAATTACTTCTGAATTTCTTTTTAGGAATATTACTTACTCGTTATCGAGAAGTCAGATACAAGTATACGAGATGAAAGGGCAGCTCGGTTGAGATTGCTGGCAACTGAAGACCTTTTTATTATCGTTGTAGTATTCTTACTGCACAGTTTCTTAATTTTTATGTGAAATTTGGGCTGCTGATATGTAAAGCATTTTGTAATATAAAAGTGAAAGCTTTCTGTACTAACGTTTTCTTAATTAATCAGAACGTGCATAACAGGAACTACATACCCCAGAATGCGTAATCACTACCGACTAATTACAACGCAAAGGAATAAACAAAAAATACTGTCGAAATCAATTTGTGTTTCTCAACATGTCCCTTAAACTGACAAAGACATACAATATGAAGTCTAAATATACATTCACTCTTTCACTTATTTCCCAAAGGCCGCAGTTTCTTGCACATGTTTTATGTCTGGCATTGCTTAGTGGTCTTGTGAAATCATCAGTTAACATTTCTTCAGAAGGCAGATGTTTTGCATTAATAACACCTGACTTAATGTGCCTTTTTATAAAGTGATACTTTGTATCTATATGCTTTTATTTATTAATTTAGCATGCATTACATTGAACAAGCAATATTGGACTTGGTCATAAACAGAAATAGGTTAACAATGCAGTACAAAACTGAATCACACACAAAAATAAAACAGTAAATTTACATTTTGTCAAACGATAAATCAGGTTAAATTCATCACTACTAAATATAGAATTCATACAAAATAAACTATATATAATAGGCTAAAGTCCTATAAAGTGCAACATAATAAATACAAAATACAAAACTTCTCACAGTTCCTCCTTTGAGGTGATTAATTCCCTGGTCTATTACAGGAATGAGATTACATAAAATTAACAATACATTTACATTCTATTTGAAGATATTCTAAGTTTTAATCATAATTAATAATAAATGTAGAGACTAAAGTATTGAATTTTTGAAGGAATACGTAATACATAAACAAAATAAAGGCATCTCAGAACTTTTAACAAACAAGGACACTACATTTATGTCATGGTTAGTTTTCCATTTCTTTACCCGGATTTTCATAAAATTCATTTACTGAATAGTAACATTTTTCAAGTAAGTATTTTTAAGTCCTAATATAAATTTTATAATATCTCTTAAATCTTTAATGTGTTGTGGCAGAGCATTATGAATTTTAACACAAAATAGCTTACATGTTTCTGAGTTCATGTTCTTTTTGTAGATTCTACATGCAAATCTTTCTTGTTCCTTGGGTTATAATTGTGACAGTTTGCATCTGTGTGGAGATTGCTTAGGTTTGACTTGGTTACAAGTACACACCTGAATATGTATAGTGAAGACAAAGTGAGAATTCCTAATTTCTGGAGCAGTGGTCCTCAGTGAGCTTGTGTGTGACTATGTGTAATTATTCAAACAACTCATTTTTGTAGGCTAAAAATTTCTTTTAAATTTGATTTTGAACTGACCCAGAAAGTTATCCCATATGAAACAACAGAATGAAAATATCCAAAGTACGCCATTCTGGTGACCTCAGGAGTCCTAACATTTGCTGTAACTCTCAAGGCTGAGTTGCGTCTGTGTGAAAGGTATTTAACATGGTTTTTCCACTTTAAAGCTTCATCTATATGGAGACCCAGTACTTTTGCAAACTGTACTCTGTCAATTTGACTACCATCCAATTGTAGGACAATGTCCTCATCTTGAATTATTTTTCCAAAATGTAAGTAATTTGTTTTCTTTGCATTCAGTGACAGTTTGTATGCACAGAACAAGGTCTCAATACTTTTCAAGAAGTTATTTGAAGTAAATAATTCGACCGAGAGTTTGTCAATAGATTCTTGGGTAAATGAATGGCTCCTTTATTATCACAATATACTCTAAATGACTTTACAACTCTCTTACATCTACCTCAGACATAAAGTGCCTTAACCGCAGTAAATCTTGAACAGTTGATGCCAAGGCCATATATTCAGCTTCACAAGCAGAAAGCGCAATGGTTTTTTTTTTATACCAGACAATGAAGTAAAAGAGTGTTGCAATTGTATGCATGAACCAGTTACAGAGTGCCTCTCATTTATTTGATTTCCCTGGTCTGCATCACTGAAGGCCATTATTTCTATGTTAACATCTCTAGAAACTTCCAGCTTGTAGTCCATGGTTCCCTTAAAATATCTAAACAATCTTTTTACTGACAACCAATGGATCTTTATAAAATAATGATTATAACTGCCAAAGAAATTTACAGCAAAACACATATCAGGTCTGCAGACTTGGGATAGATATAGAAGACTTCCTGTTGCCTCTCGATGAGGTACATTAATATCACCTGATTCGACTGCTTTGAAATCCAAACCAGGTTCAAGTGATGTTGACATTGGCTTCGCACCACTCTTTCCAAATCCCTCCAGAACTTCTTTTGCACAAGATTTGTGAGAGATCCAAATTTTTCCTATTTCTCGATTGCATGTACTTTCCATACCTGGGCATTGGCTTATCTGCTCTAGATCTGTTATCTCAAAAAATTTATTCCAAAAACTTTTGAACTGATCCAAAACACTTCTGTCATTTGAGAGTAATAATGTGTCATCGATATATAAAGCTATGATATGTAGTGTGGCTCCATTCTATGAAAATATATAGATGGATCAGTGTCTGATCTGTTCAACTTTAGTTTTCTTAACACCTCATAATTTTTTTGATTCCAACTCCTATCAGCCTGTTTGAGTCCATAAACAGTTTCTTCAGCCTCCATACTTTTCCATGATTTGAAAAATTTTCTGGTGGAATGACATACATTTCTTCATTTTAGTCTCCATAAAGATAAGCAGTAATGATCTCAATGTGATCAATCCCCACATACAAGAGAAATGTAATGGATGCCAGTCTGATCACTGACATGAAGGTTTCCTCATAATGAACATCTTCAATTTGACTACATGCTTTTACTAACAGGTATGCCTTAAATGTTTCTGGTGTACTGCTAGCCTCATACTTTATTTTAAAGCCCCCTTATTCGTGAGTGGTTTGTGTCCCCTCAGTAGCTCCTGGATAGCACTTCTTCAGATGTGTTATTATGAACTAGAGATCCAAATTCTTTCTTCTTTGCTTTCTTCCATTCTTCGTATTTGTCCCTTCAGAGGCTTCTTTTAAATCAATGTCTTCACTTGGAAGTACTCCTTTCAAATAGTAAATAACATGATTAGGCCATGTCTTGAGTTTTGGTTATCTGTTTGATCTTCAAGATGTAACCTCTTGAACTACGCTATGTGATAAAAAGTATGCAGACACCCCCCAAAACATAGGTTTTTCATATTAGGTGCATTGTGCTGACACCTACTGCAAGGTACTCTATATCAGCGACCTCAGTAGTCATTAGATATCATGAGAGAGCAGAATGGAGCACTCTGCAAAACTCACGGACTTCAAACATGGTCAGATGATTGGGTGTCACTTGTGTCATATGTCTGTATGGCAGACTTCCACACTCCTAAGAATCCCTAGGTACACTGTTTCCGATGTGATAGCGTAGTGGAAACGTAAGGGGACACGTACAGCACAAAAGCGTACAGGTCGACCTCATCTGACAAAGACCGCCGACAGTTGAAGAGGGTCGTAATGTGTAATAGGCAGACATCTATCCAGACGATCACACAGGAATTCCAAACTGCATCAGGATCCACTGCAAGTACTGTGACAGTTGGGCAGGAGGTGAGGAAACTTGGATTTCATGGTCGAGCGGCTGCTCATATGCCATACATCACGCTGGTAAATGACAAACGACGCTTCGCTTGGTGTAAGGAGCGTAAACATTGGATGATTGAACATTGGAAAAATGTTGTGTGGAGTGACGAACCACGGTACACAATGTGGCGATCCGATAGCAGGGTGTGGGTATGACGAATGCCCGGTGAAAATCATCTGGCAGCGTGTATAGTGACAGCAGTAAAATTCGGAGGCGGTAGTGTTATGGTGTGGTCGTGTTTTTCATGGAGAGGGTTTGCACCCCTTGTTGTTTTGCGTTGCACTATCTCAGCACATACCTACATTGATGTTTTAAGCACCTTCTTGCTTCCCACTGTTGAAGAGCAATTCGGGGATGTTGACTGCATCTTTCAACACGATCGAGCACCTTTTCATAATGCACGGTCTGTGCGGATTGGTTACACGACAATAACATCCCTGTAATGGGCTGACCTGCACATATTCCTGACCTGAATCTTATAGAACACCTTTGGGATGTTTGCAACGCCGACTTCATGTGAGGCCTCGCCGATCGACATCGATATCTCTCCTCAGTGCAGCACTCTGTAAAGAATGGGCTGCCATTCCGCAAGAAACCTTCCAGCACATGATTGAACATATTCCTGCGAGAGTGGAAGCTGTCATCAAGGCTAACGATGAGCCAACACCTTACTAAACTCCAGCATTAACGATTGAGGGCGCGACGAACTTGTAACTCATTCCAAGCTAGGTGTCCGGACACTTTTGATCACATGGTGTATGTTTTGATTCTCAAGACTCTCGTCTTGAGCTTCAATTTCTACTGAAGCCATAAAAGGGTTCAATATCATAGTCTTCTGGTTTAACTTTTTGGTCAGTTTGTGAAGTATTTATGTCCTCAAGAACTGCTTCTTGTCCCAGTCCTTAGTGATCTTAGGTCCCTCTGTTTTTTAACTTGGAAAATTCTCATCATCCAGGAATTTTACATCCCTGCTGACAACTATCTGGCCAGTCTCCCTATTAATGAATCAATAGCTTCTGGTTGCCTGAAAGTAGACTACAAATAAAATAATAATAAGTTCATTAACTAATGAACTACAAAGACAGGCCTCACATAGAAAACACGCAGAGATCGATGAATTTCAACAGAAAATGCATACCAGCGAAGCGAAAATCTGTGCCCAAGTGAAATATTTGTCTCCAAGAATAAATAATAAATCTTCACGAAATCTCACTGAGTTAAATATCTACTCAGATAGCCACGGACGCGGACTGGCGGAAGTACTACGAAACCATTACGATCTGAAAGTATGCAGTCTTGTGAAACCAGGAGCACCATTGCGGGAAATTATTAGGGACGTTTTACTGGACAAACAAGACAACAAAAATCGTCATGTTGTATTAATTGGAGGAGCAAATCACGTGTATTGTAACGAGTTAGCTAACGCTATTATCAGTCTCAAAAGTGCCCTCAGTTCGATAGTAAACCAAAAAGTAACTGTTATTGGTATACCACATAGGCATGACCTCATATCTGCTTCATGTGTGAACGCCGAAATTAAGGAAGCAAATAAATAGATACAAACTGTGTGTAAAGTGTACCCAAACATAAGATTTCTATCAATCGATTTCCTGGATAGATGCAGCTTTACAAAACATGGCATGCACCTGAATAGAAGAGGCAAGTCATCTCTGTGCAAAGCAATTTACGAAACGTTAGAAACATATAAAAAACAAAGTATCTATGAGTCAGTACCAGCCATTGTAATGAACTACCAATACATTACTCGAAGCAACCATGGAGGAAGTGAATCTGTCTTGGAGACAACAACTAAAGCAGCTGCAGAACCACAAATTGCTACAGCATCACGATAAAATTCAGTAACAACTGCAGCACCAGCAAAACCAGCAACATCTGAACCAGCTCAAGCAATAAGACCAATAACAGCAGCAGCACAAGCAACAGAAGCAGAAATGGTATCAACTGTAGCAGTTCCACTACAGTCACTGGCAGAAAAGAGGAAGGAAACCGCAGGCATCAGCAATTACAGGGCAAAACCAACAGATACTACAACAACAGATCCACCACCAACAGAAATAGTGCCAATAAAAGAATCAAAGGCAGCAACAGCACGAAGAATCCTGTCAGCACCACCACCACATCCACTAACACTACCATCACCACCACCTCCGGCCACAGAAGCAGCAGCAGCAACAGCAGCAGCAGCAACTGAACCAACAACAACAGTAGCAGCAGCAACAAAACCATCAACAACAGTTGCAGCAACACAACACTGCCTAAGGAGGAGTCAAAGACATCTACATCATTAAATAAAGATTTTTTATGGCTTCAGACAAAGAAATGGAAAAGATTGTGACAAATCAGCAAGAAAATTTGCAGATAAGTCACAACTACTATGGAAAAAGCAGCACAATACCAGGTAATGACAAAAGAAAAAATACTTGCAAAACAGTCAGGATAATGTGTCAGAATATTCAATGCCTCAGAAACAAAGTACTAGATCTAGAAGTAGCTTTAAATAATCTTGCTGATGTCTCTTGTATTTGTTTATCTGAACACTGGTGCAAGGCTAGTGAATTAAGTCTCATAAATATAAGCAAGTTTAATTTAGCATCACATTATTGCCAAAGTGTTTTTAAAAATGGTGGGGTATGCATTTACTCTAGAGTAGGACTGCAGTTCAAAGTGACAACAGAATTGGACCATCTAAATAAAGAAAAACATTTTGAATCATGTGCCATAGAGTTAAAAACTGAGAAGAGTGAAAAACTAGTTGTCATTACAGTATACAGATCTCCAGTGGGTGACAAAAACATATTCTTAAAAAAAATAGAAGCAGCATTAAACACTTTTTATAGTAATGAAGTGAAATTATTTTTATGTAGAGATTTTAATAATAACCTGTTAATTGAAAGTGATGAAAAAAGACAGCTTTTGAGTATACTCAGCAGCTTCCACATGAAACCACCCTTTACAGATGCCACCAGAATAACAGAACTGTCATCTTCTCTTTTACACAATATTTTCTCAAATATGGAGAATGGTATCACTGAGCCACTAAACATAAACTTAGGTCTTTCGGATCACAATACACTATTAACATACATAAATTACTCTATCCCCAAGGCAGTAAAATATAAGTGGGGATACAAAAGGCACTTCTATACAGAAAAAGTAAATACTTTCATCCAGTTGTTAGATAATGAAACCTGGGAAGATGTCTTTGCACAAACAACAAACGAGGAATCTTTCAATGCTTTTTCTAGTACATTCATGTCCCTATTTGAGATGTGTTTCCCAAAAAAGCTCACAAAGATCAATGTCATGCCTAGGAACACAAGCCAGTGGATAACACCTGCTATTAGAGTATCTAGTCAAACACTAAAACATATCAGTCAACTCAAAAAAGATAACCAAGATGAACACTTCACAGATTATGTTAAGACATACAAGAAAATTTATTTGCTGGGTCAGCAAACAAATCGAAAGCTATATGGAATGTAGTAAAAAAAGAAATAGGCCCAAGCAAAAATTTTAGAAATCCAGATGACTTTGTTTTAAAAGATGATCAAGGTGTGCTAGTCAGAAATCTTACTTTAGCAAATTACATTAATGACTACTTCATAAATAGTCCAATCAATCTGAGTAAAAATTGTTCTAAGATTAGTAGAAAATCAATCCTAGAAGAACAAAGTGTTAATTCATTATTGCTACCTCTCACGAACAAATTGGAAGTTAATCGAATAATAAAAACAATGAAGAATAAAATGTCCTCAGGGATTGACGATATACCTTGCTCAGTCATGATGAGATGTGCTAGTGTCATATCAGACCCACTCTCACACATCATAACCATATCATTTTCAGAATGTGTCTTTCCACAACGATTAAAAATTGCAAAAGTAAAACTATTGTATAAAAAGGGCAATATACATGAAGTGGGAAACTATAGACCAATAGCTTTATTATCGGTATTTTCAAAAGTAATAGAGACAGTCATGAAAAACAGAATTACAAATTACCTCGAGAAATTCAATCTATTGTCTGTAAACCAACACGGCTTTCGCAAAGGAATGAGTACAGAGTCAGCCATCACCCAATTCATTGAAAATATTGTAACGGGGCTAGATAAGAACAACAGTACAATAGGAATAAATTTGGACCTCTCAAAGGCATTTGATACTGTCCAACATGATATCCTGCTAGACAAATTAGAATATGTCGGTATACGAGGAGTAGCTAAAAAGTGGTTTCA
This sequence comes from Schistocerca piceifrons, assembly GCF_021461385.2. Taxonomy (NCBI): domain Eukaryota; kingdom Metazoa; phylum Arthropoda; class Insecta; order Orthoptera; family Acrididae; genus Schistocerca; species Schistocerca piceifrons. The sequence goes on from NC_060138.1 coordinate 608,783,973, forward strand.
GTCATATCTCCGTAATAGGAAACAGGTAGTAGAAATTGCAACAACAAACAGTAAAAACCAAAGTTTTGGCTGGCTGCGGTGGTCTAGCGGTTCTAGGCGCTCAGTCCAGAACCGTGCGACTGCTACGGTCGCAGGTTCGAATCCTGCCTAGGGCATGGATGTGTGTGTTTTCTTTAGGTTAGTTAGGTTTAAGTAGTTCTAAGTTCTAGGGAACTGATGACCACAGATGTTAAGTCCCATAGTGCTCAGAGCCATTTGAACCATTTGAACCAAAGTATTGTTTACAGATCGGATATTCAGACTGTGCCAATTGGGGTACCGCAGGGGAGTGTTCTAGGACCTCTCCTATTTCTTCTTTACATAAATGATATCAAGATTCCAGTAAATGGTACTCATATAACCCTGTTTGCGGATGACACAAACATTTTACTAACTGACATAAACTGGGTATTGTCAACATATGCAACCAGAGTTATAGAATATTTGCAAAATTGGTTTGAAGTGAACAAATTAACCATAAATATCTCTAAAACTAATTATACCCATTACAGGAAAGCAAAGTCACACTCTGATCTAGATCTCAGAATACAAAATAAAGAAATTGTGAGAGTTGCTACCACAAAATTCTTAGGTGTACATATAGACGAAAATTTAGACTGGAAATCCCATATCCTGTATCTTTCGCATAAGTTAAGCTCTGCTTGCTTTGCTTTACGCGTTATTAGCTTTGTATGTAGTAGGGAATGTAGCAGAGCTGTTTACTTTGCTTATATACTGTTAAAAGAAAAGAAAAAATTCCTTGACGTCTCTACTTACGTGCTGCTCCATGACTCTGCTGTCAATATCTTTATTCTTGGCTTGTGTGTAACTTCTGTGTATTTTCTTACAGTAAATGTGTTTTTTTCGTATCCAGGGTGTAATTACAAAGTTAATAAAATGTTTTCTTGCCTTTAAATAATATTTTTCATCAGGTTATGGGCCCAGTACACGTGTAAAGGCAAACAACACAGTTTAAGTAAAACAATATTTGAAATGAGCGTATGTCTGTAGAGAAACATGACTGCTAGCGGTGATTATAAGGTCAGCATTGATAAGCTTGAAGGACCTGACGTCTGGGCCAAATGGAAATGGCATATTTCTATGGTGCTACGTTCATATGGACTAGAAGATATTATTAACGGTACACGTGAACGTGTAGAGTTGCCGCAAGATGCGACAAGTGAACAAAAAGAAGCGTACGTGGAATGGCACAAGGACGACGCAAAGGCAGCAAGTCTTATAGCAAGTGAGCTAAGTAAACCTGTTGCAGAACTCGTCTTAACGTGCAAGAATGCTAAAGAAATCTGGGAAAAATTACGCGCCCGATTTGAACGTAGCAGTACTCAGCGTTTGAATGTTGATTGAAACATTTTTCCGTGTTAAACGTGATGAATCGGAAGATATTAGTGCACATGTGGCCAAACTGCAAAAGTTATTTGTGGACCTGAACGATGAATTATCAAAACATGAAGAAAATACGCTATCTGAAAGAATCTTAAATGGTCGAATTTTGTCTACACTGGGAAAAGACTACGACAATTTTAAGGATCTCTGGGATACGATACCGACAGAAAAGCAAAGCTTGAATTTATTGATTGAAAAACTCTGTACTATTGAACTGCGTGAACAAGACGTTAGTGGAAGTGCAGCTTTTGTCGTTTCTAAAACAAGAAAACGGCAAACAAGTAATCAGCAAGTAAAGATGACGAAGTCACAATTAAAACAGAAGTTTCCGTGTAATAAATGCAAACAATTAGGTCACTGGGCAGCAGAGTGTCCACAGAACACTCGTGAAAGCAATAAAAGAAAAGAGAAGAAGCGAGACAGTGAACACGCTGCATTTACTTCATACGCTATGGGTGTGTGTACCAGTAATCACAGTGACCCAAATAAATGGTATTGCGACAGTGGCGCTACAAATCATATCACTCCCAACAAACAGTATTTTGTTTCGTATAGTGAATTTGATGTTCCTCAAGTAATTTCATTGGGAAAACAAAATGTGAAAATGTGTGCGTACGGTCAAGGAACAGTTTACATCCAAATCCGACGAAACAATAAATGGTACAATGCTAGAATGGACAATGTTTTATACGTCCCTGATGCAAGTGCTAATCTGTTCTCTGTGAGAGCCATTGCCTGCAGATGCTACAGTACTAATTTTAGTTATAATAATGTCTGTGTTCGAAAACAAGTCAGTGGCAATATTGTTATGACAGGTTATGTGAAAAATGGACTTTATGTGTTGAACATGCGTGTTGTTAGAAATGCAAAAATGAATCGTATGAGCTTGATGACTTCATCCGAAACATTGCAAGTGTACCATGAAAGGTTTGGTCATCAGAATAAACAACATGTGAAGAATATTTTAAAAGGAATGAACATTAATGTGGAAGATGCCAAGAGTGAATTTTGTGACGGCTGCGCGGTTGGAAAGATGCATAGGCTGCCATTCAAAACACGAACAATACGCGCTACCAGTACTGGTGAATTAATCCACGTGGATGTAAATGGACCAATGAGCACGAAATCTTTTGGAGGCAAGCATTATTATGTATGTTTCAAAGACGATTTTAGTAAATTTCGTCGAATTTTCTTTTTAAGACACAAAAGTGAAGTGTGTACTGTGCTTAAGCAGTTTTTAAATGAAGCACGACCTAATGGACATGTTGTCAAACAATTTAGATGTGATGGTGGCAAAGAATTTAACAATAAGAATATCAGTGAACTGCTTGCAGACAGGGGAATAGAGCTACTGATTCCTCCTCCTTACACTCCTGAACAAAATGGTGTGGGTGAATGGGAAAATAGGACCATTGTTGAAGCTGCCCGGTCAATGCTAAATCCGAGTAAATTACCTAAAGGGTTGTGGGCAGAGGCATGTAACACAGCAGTCTACCTAATAAATCGTACTGGAAAATCTTCAGTTGAAAATAAAACCCCTTATGAACTATGGTTTAATCGACCAGTAGGACGACTTGATCATCTCAGAATTTTTGGTACAGGCTGCTATGTTCACATAAACAAACAATTCCGTTCCAAGTTTGATGATAAGGCAGTTTTTGGACGACTTGTTGGATATGTTAATGACAAAGATGGGTTCAGAGTTTGGATTCCATCTAAAAGAAAAGTGGTGTTGAGTCACGATGTAAAATTTAAGCCAGAAATTGTTTGTGATTTACATAGTGATCATGTTGAATTTGAAGTCCCTCGGGAAGAATTTAATGATCCGAATTCATCTAAAGATGACCAATGTAAATCTCCTAGGCTGTACACTTCAGGAGGAAGCCAAACTCAAGAAAAAATTGGCACTCTCGATTCTAGAGAAAGTCAAGAGTCGAGTGAATCTGAAGAAAATAAAGAATTAACAGAAATTCTAAAAGCCAAAGCTGCTGAATCTTCTAATGAAGCGAAACAGAAGAATAAAAGACAACGAAGAAAACCAACCTGGATGGAAAGTGGTGAATGTTGTATGGCAACAAAAGTTGATGCATTTGGATACAAAGATCCAAACTGTTTTTCAGAAATATTGCAGTCAAACGAGAAGGAAGAATGGATGCAAGCTATTAGTGAAGAACTTCAATCACTTAAGGAAAACAATACCTGGGTGCTGGTTGACCGTCCGAAGAATGCCAAAGTATTGCAAAACCGCTGGGTTCTACGGCGAAAGGTCGCAGTCAATGGAGGTACTCGCTTTAAAGCCAGATTGGTTGCAAAAGGCTGTATTCAGAAAGCAGGAATTGATTATGACGACGCCTCTAGCCCTGTGGCACGTTATGACACCATACGAACTCTGTTGGCTATAGCTGCTTCAAAGAAAATGCTGCTAGAACAATTCGATGTAAAGACAGCTTTTTTGAATGGAATACTTGAAGATGAAGTACACTCCTGGAAATTGAAATAAGAACACCGTGAATTCATTGTCCCAGGAAGGGGAAACTTTATTGACACATTCCTGGGGTCAGATACATCACATGATCACACTGACAGAACCACAGGCACATAGACACAGGCAACAGAGCATGCACAATGTCGGCACTAGTACAATGTATATCCACCTTTCGCAGCAATGCAGGCTGCTATTCTCCCATGGAGACGATCGTAGAGATGCTGGATGTAGTCCTGTGGAACGGCTTGCCATGCCATTTCCACCTGGCGCCTCAGTTGGACCAGCGTTCGTGCTGGACGTGCAGACTGCGTGAGACGACGCTTCATCCAGTCCCAAACATGCTCAATGGGGGACAGATCCGGAGATCTTGCTGGCCAGGGTAGTTGACTTACACCTTCTAGAGCACGTTGGGTGGCACGGGATACATGCGGACGTGCATTGTCCTGTTGGAACAGCAAGTTCCCTTGCCGGTCTAGGAATGGTAGAACGATGGGTTCGATGACGGTTTGGATGTACCGTGCACTATTCAGTGTCCCCTCGACGATCACCAGTGGTGTACGGCCAGTGTAGGAGATCGCTCCCCACACCATGATGCCGGGTGTTGGCCCTGTGTGCCTCGGTCGTATGCAGTCCTGATTGTGGCGCTCACCTGCACGGCGCCAAACACGCATACGACCATCATTGGCACCAAGGCAGAAGCGACTCTCATCGCTGAAGACGACACGTCTCCATTCGTCCCTCCATTCACGCCTGTCGCGACACCACTGGAGGCGGGCTGCACAATGGTGGGGCGTGAGCGGAAGACGGCCTAACGGTGTGCGGGACCGTAGCCCAGCTTCATGGAGACGGTTGCGAATGGTCCTCGCCGATACCCCAGGAGCAACAGTGTCCCTAATTTGCTGGGAAGCGGCGGTGCGTTCCCCTACGGCACTGCGTAGGATCCTACGGTCTTGGCGTGCATCCGTGCGTCGCTGCGGTCCGGTCCCAGGTCGACGGGCACGTGCACCTTCCGCCGACCACTGGCGACAACATCGATGTACTGTGGAGACCTCACGCCCCACGTGTTGAGCAATTCGGCGGTACGTCCACCCGGCCTCCCGCATGCCCACTATACGCCCTCGCTCAAAGTCCGTCAACTGCACATACGGTTCACGTCCACGCTGTCGCGGCATGCTACCAGTGTTAAAGACTGCGATGGAGCTCCGTATGCCACGGCAAACTGGCTGACACTGACGGCGGCGGTGCACAAATGCTGCGCAGCTAGCGCCATTCGAGGCCAACACCGCGGTTCCTGGTGTGTCCGCTGTGCCGTGCGTGTGGTCATTGCTTGTACAGCCCTCTCGCAGTGTCTGGAGCAAGTATGGTGGGTCTGACACACCGGTGTCAATGTGTTCTTTTTTCCATTTCCAGGAGTGTATATATGGAACAACCAGAAGGTTTCGAAGATGGTACAGGCCGAGTATGTTTCTTAAAAAAAGGTCTTTATGGGTTGAAGCAAGCGCCTCGTTGCTGGAACAAACGTTTTGTTGAGTTCATGAAGAAAGCTGGTTTTTCAAACAGTGATGCAGACCCATGCCTATTTTATCGTAGACAAAATGGAAATAGCCTTTACGTGGCAATCTACGTTGATGATGGCCTGATTGTCGGCAGTAACAAGAAAGAAATTGCTGTTTTTATGGATGTTTTACAACATGAATTCGAAATAACAACTGGCAGTCTTGACAATTTTCTTGGCATAAAAATAAAGCAATATGAAGATGGAGCAATAATGATAAGTCAAGAGAAATACACAAAAGAAATTCTGCAAAGATTTCAAATGGCAGAATGCAATGCAATCTCAACTCCTATTGGACGTGAGGACAATAATCAAAACGAAGAAGTTTCGTCATCTGTACCCTACCGTGAAGCAATTGGTTGTCTCATGTACCTTTCAACAGTAACTCGTCCAGACATCACTTTTGCAGTCAATAAAGCTGCTCGAGCTATGGAGAAACCAACCACTGAAGACTGGAATAGAGTAAAGCGCATTTTCCGGTATTTGAAAGGGACCTTAAATTTTGGAATTGTATATAATAAAAAAGAAGAGTTAAAGATTTACGCTGATGCAGATTTCGCAGGTGATAACCGGACAAGGCGCTCAACAACTGGAATTCTTGCAAAGTACTCAGGTGGTGCAGTGTCATGGACAAGTCAGTTGCAGAAAGTAGTGGCCACATCCACAATCGAGGCGGAAATAATTGCAGCTAGTGAAGGAGCAAAAGAGTTAGTTTGGTTATGTCGTCTGCTATCAGAATTAGAGGAAATGTCGGGGCAGCCTCCAGTTCTTTACATTGACAATGCTAGTGCATTGAAGTTGGCAAAAAATCCAGAATATCATCGACGTTCTAAACATATAGAGGTCCGACATTTCTATGTTCGTGAAAGATATCTGAACGGTGAGATTTTCTTGGAACACATTGATGGACACAATCAGTTGGCAGATATTTTGACGAAACCTCTTGAACGAGTTCGATTTAATTTTCTATGTTCAGAAATTGGCATGCAAGAGACAAAGCAATAATTTCATGATTTTTTCTTTTGGAGGAAGTGTTAAAAGAAAAGAAAAAATTCCTTGACGTCTCTATTTATGTGCTGCTCCATGACTCTGCTGTCAATATCTTTATTCTTGGCTTGTGTGTAACTTCTGTGTATTTTCTTACAGTAAATGTGTTTTTTTTTCGTATCCAGGGTGTAATTACAAAGTTAATAAAATGTTTTCTTGCCTTTAAATAATATTTTTCATCATATACATTCTGCTATTACCTATGGCCTCATCGTCTGGGGTCATAGTAAGAAAAATCTCAAAACCATCTTCACTCTACAAAAAACGAGCTGTTAGAATAATTACCAACAGTTCAAGGCTAACTCTTTCAAAGCAATTATTTAAACAGCTGAATATTCTACCCCTACCGTGCCTCTGTATACAGAAAAGCGTAATTAATGTAAAACGAAATATTAACAATTTCCAATCCAACTCGGATCTACATACTTACAACACAAGGAAGTGCAATGACATTCATATAAAAAGAGTTAACAAGGCTTTGGCGCAGAAACAAACAAACATACAAGGAAGCAGATTGTATAACAAACTACTGGTAAAGATAAAACAAATAAAAAAATTGTCTTCGTTTAAAGAAGCAGTATTCAAATTTTTAATGACCAACTGCTATTATAGTGTAAAAGAATACTTGGAATCGCTTCATACTAAACAATTATATTTATGTACTCTGTGCCAATAGTAATTTTTATCTGACTGTTGCTATGATCTAAATAAATAATGTGTACAAAAGTGCTAGAATTGTATGTGTTATATCTAAATATCAACTGTGTATTCCATGTAAAAAGTCTTTCTCATACATCAATGTAACTAATCAAAGTTGTACATTCTATTTGAATGTGGTCCGATGTTATGTAGTCTACTATGCATATCTGTATTTTGTATAGTATTGTTCATCCTATATGTGTGTATATATATACTATGTATTTTTTGACGAAATCCATGCAATGTAAATTGTCTCTGGATGAATAAACTACTACTACTACTACTATCAACTTCTGTGACCATATCCCATTTCTTGTGCTGAGGTTTTGCAATGTGAACCATTGCACACCCAAAAATTCTCAAATGTAATGAACAATGCTTTCTCCAAAGCCAAAGTTCATATGGCTTTTTATCTCCAAATATGGTGGATGGTGAACAAGTTTATAGATATGCAGTTGTCCACACAGATTCAGCTCAATACTCCTCTGGTATGTTAGCATTGAGCATTATGGCATGAGCTTTTTCAACCAGTGCTCTATTATCTGTCTCAGCAACACTATTTTGCTGTGGACTGTAACATACTGTAAGCTGGCGGATGATATCTTCAGAAGTCAGAAATCTTTTTAGTTCATCATTGACACACTGCTTCCCGCTATCAGACCACAACTTCCTGATATTTCTACCTATCTGATTTTCCACCATAGCTCTGAAGTTTTTAAATATCTGTGTTACCTCAGATTTTTCTTCAAGAAATAAATAAACCTGAACCTTGAATAATCGTCAATGCATGTGAGAAAATAACAATTTCCACCAACAGATGTCTCCATTTGCCCTCACAAATCAAAATGTACTAAGTCTCACATGTGTTTAGAATGCTTTTTGCTAGGTTTGAATGAAGTACATGACTGTTTTCTCATGATGCACAACTCACAGGTATCCTTAACGACAATATCTTCATTTAGTCCCGTCGAAACTTTGATAATTTCAGCATACTTTTGCGATTCATATGTCCTAGTCTGCAATGCCATAAGAATCCACTATCTTTTGTACAATAGCAGTGTTTCATTTCACTTGTAGTCAAACAGTAGATGCCACTCTTAGGCAATGCTTTGGCAGTTAGTTCACCTTCTGCATTGTAGATGAATCCATCTTTTTGTTAGGTCACTTCATGCCCTTTGCTCACAATTTTAGTAACTGAGAGCAAATTTACAGCTGAGTTTGGGATATGAATGACATCAGATGCTTCTACTTCTACTGTTTTATCACTGGTATAGAAGGTTAGATCAATAACACTTCCAGTAGTCCCTGCTACTTAGTGATCAACTCCCTTCTGGTCTCTGAACTATCACATGTCTTCGCAATATGAAGTTTCCTTCCAGCATTAGTGATGTGGGTCGAGGCACATATCCTTTTCGTGAGACTGATTAACATCTGCTACAAGAAAAGCTTTCTTTTGCTGTGACCTTAATTACATATCCATCATCGTTATTTTTGAAGAGCTTCCTCCTTTTCCGTCCTTGCTAGAACAGTACTTAGCAATATGATTCGGTTCCTTACACCTGTAGCATTTAATAATACGTTTTTTAGGCCTCTGCTTATTCGTATGTAGAGCGGGTTCTTCATTTCCACTCACGTCTTCAGGTTGTAGCAGTTCCACTTTAATAGAATCTCCCGTGATACACATGCCCTGAGTCTTCAAATGCTTTTTCCAAGGCCATCCAGACTTCTGGTGCCATATTCGTGTCCCTTATATGGGAATAATTCATCTTGCCCAAAAAATTATGAACCGGGAGAGTGCCTTTTTGTCTCTTGTCTCCCAAGAATCGACCCACCTTGCTGGATCCAAAGGAGGGTTTTCAAGAACATTCCACAGTTTGCCTTCATGGCAAATTTCGACGTCGAATAATTTTCGTTCCCAGTCAACTTTCCACCACTGGAAGTCCATTTGGGGCTGTAAAACTCATTTTTCGCTCTATGTGAGAAAACAATAACAGCAGCGTGCACACATTAACGATCAGTCAGCAAAAGAAGAATGATTATCACATGTGAAACTTCCAAACCGGCTCTGAATTACTGCATGCAACTTCGATGTTAACATTTACAAAATCTTAATTTCACACCTGTACCCGTGCTCATAACTTTTTTGAGCCTTTTTAATATAAACGTGAAAGCCTTCTGAAATAACGTTTTATTAATTAATCAGCGCACACATAACAACAGCTACATACTCCAGAGCACATAATCACCATCGAGTAATTACAACACAAAGGAATAAACAAAAAAAATGTCGATACAACATAATGCGAAAAATGTCGTGTGACTAGGGCCTGCCGTCGGGTAGACCGTTTGGCGGGTGCAAGTCTTTCGATTTGACACCACTTCAGCGACTTGCGCGTCGATGGGGATGAAATGATGATGGTTGGGGCAACACAACACCCAGTCCCTGAGCAGAGAAAATCTCCAACCCAGCCGGGAATCGAACCCGGGCCGTTAGGATTGACACACTGTCGCACTGACCACTCAGCTACCGGGGGCGGACACAACATGATGCAATAACATGAAGGTACCACTTTATCGGGAAGTAAGCCTTTTGTATCAACATTTAAGTTTCTTTTTTTCATTTTTAGAGTTAATCAAGGTGTGGGCAGCTATTAGTTGCTGTACATATAATTTTGTATACAATCATGGTGTGTTGTATGTTAAAATAAATACAATGAAATCAGATAATATTAGTAATGCCTACTTAAATATAATGTACACTTATGGCATGCCTTCACTGGCAAATCTCCAACTAGAATAACCATAAAATCTTCTACATTGATAGACCATGTAGCAACAAATATAGATAGGAAAAAATTCTATACAGGGTGATTTTTTCCATTGTACAAACTTAAGGGAGCGATCGATGAGAGGATACAGAACAAAAGAAGTCAAATGAATTTATGTCTGGAAATGCATGGTTTCCATGCTAGAGACCATTTTTTCAATCATAAATTGTTACAGAGGCTGTGGTCTAGTACACGCTGTACCATGCAGCTACAGTTACAATATGTGCTGAAAATTGTTTCCTTGTGCCTCAACGCATGCATGTATACTCTGTAGCATGTTCTGTCTCACACGTTCACATCAGCCAAGTTGCATCCAAACAGTGTCAAAGGCAGAATGAATATGCTGCTCCAGTGTCTCCACATCTAAAATGGGCTCTGCAAACACGAGACTTTTGAGATTGCCCCATAACCAGAAATCGCAGAGATCCAGTGAATGAGCAAGCCCTTTGTCCGATCCATCGACCAGGGAACACATGAATGAGATGCATGGCAACGTTAACAGTAAAATGGGCTGGAGTACCATATGTAGCAGCTACATAACCCTTTGAATCATTAATGGCACTTCTTCCAGCAAAAGAGGCGAAGTCACCCACAAGAAACGTGGCGTGACATGCGATGTGGACAGAAGACTGGTCCCAAAATATGGACGCCATTTATCCTGGCCCACACATCCAGCTCCACCATACTATGGGGCTTCTGCATACTCTCTCACAGATGATTGTTATAAAAGCTGAAGATACAACTCCGCACGAAATGTAGTCTCATCTGTGAATAGGATGGATGACACAAATCTCAGAATTTTGGTTTCGTGGTGAAGAAACCATGTACAAAACTGCTCCCAATGTGGAAAGTCTGTCGCTAGTAAGCCTTGCTGTAAGTGATGAGGGTAGTAATAATTGCCAGGGATAATGTTCCACATGGTAATAGGACTTACCCTGAAGTGGCAGGCTAACTGCCTGGTATTGACACGATGGTTGCCTTCCACAGTGTTAATCACTTTTTCCTCCAAGTCTGGTGTCCAAGCATTTCGAATACATCACTACTGATTTCCTGCTTCCTGAAATTACCATGTTTCAGACAAACAGCGAAACACAGTTGCAAACATTGGATGTTGTGATTGTTGTCAACAGGGAGAGATCTGATACAATTTTACTGCCCACCACCCATTGGCATTTTCCTTTCCATAAGTAAACGTCATTTTGGCAAGATCTCGATTAGAATATGGAACCATTGCCACAACACTGTATCACATCCACTACAAGGTGAGTCAGCAAGATAAGTGAACTGGACTATGGCAGGAGAAGGCGCTAGGGCATGATATATGAGGAACAATACCACCCTCTAGTAGGAAGCCATGGATACTGTAACTGCGGCTGCATGGTACACATGTATTTGATTGCAGTCTCTGTAACAAAGCATGACTGAATAAATGGTCTCGAAGATGGAAACCATGCACTTCTGGACATTAGTTCATTCGACCTTTTTGCCCCATATCGTCTCATCAATCAATCCTAGAATGTGTACACAGTGGAAAAAATCACCCTGTATACATGTTCAGTATCTAGGTCTATCAAATCGTCTGTGTCAAACGATTAAACTAAATATTTATGTCAAAAAGCGCTCTTAAATTAAAAGTGTACAAAAGTGTCTTCTCAATGTCAAACCTGCATGAATTTTCACAGGCTGCCACAGGAAACTAAAAGTGTAAATGAACTTAATACTTTTAGCCAAAAGCTAAATACATAGTTTCTGAGTAAAAGCTGTCACAACGTAAATGAATATTTACAATAATTATAGGTAGGCACTTAATATTCATGGATAGCCCACACATTAAGCAAAACTATGTAGTATAATTAAAAATATTGTGAGAGTAATTCCATTAACTAAAAATTGTAAGAATCAGTTACGTTTATTTACTAAAAACGCACTTCCACCAATCTACAGCATCCCTACAATTTGTATTGTTCTACAGATGAATAAATGACTCTATATATCTCTATTTAACTATTAGTGTGCAGAACAGTCATTAGTCATTTATTGTCCAAGTAAGAGTTGGTTGGTGGTTAGTGTTTAACGTCCCGTCGACAACGAGGTCATTAGAGACGGAGCGCAAGCTCGGTTTAGGGAAGGATTGGGAAGGAAAGCGGCCGTGCCCTTTCAAAGGAACCATCCCGGCATTTGCCTGAAACGGTTTAGGGAAATCACGGAAAACCTAAATCAGGATGGCTGGAGACGGGATTGAACCGTCCTCCTCCCGAATGCGAGTCCAGTGTGCTAACCACTGCGCCACCTCGCTCGGTTGTGTCCAAGTAAGAGTATGAAAGCCAATTCGCACTAGATGCGAATCGAACGTCATATGAACCTCCGTGAGGTACTGAGATAAGCTGGGTTCACTCACACAACAAAAGTGTCGCCACAGCTATAGTCCGATCCATGAATGAATGCGGTTCGCGCATGACGAGAATAGGTTGGGGGTTGCATTGTTGCTGGATCTAAGTGACACTTGCAGTACACCCGTGCTTTGTGCTTGATGAAAGTGTTTATCCTGCTAATTATGTCTCTCACTTGCTCGAGTAGAATTTGTTGCTTATCACTACCATCAGCTGAGACTACTTAATTGCAATAAAAATTTATTACATAACTCGCTATGATCACGTTTAATGCTCCCATTAGGTATGACATTTACAGCGGAGCGCTCAGAACACTGTTGAATGCTCATTGGCTGTCAGATAACACATGACGTAGGTGCGCAGAACGAGTGTATACTCTACTGCCGCCTTTTGTGACTCCAGCTATGATCATACAGTTGCATGTCTATACAACACCCAGTTTTAGTGGCGCTATTTTAGAGATTCAACTTCTGTCATGCCACAAAAAGTCCAGATTGCTTGCTCTTTGTTGCGCCACTTCCCTTGAACCACTACTCCATGATGGTTGTATTTCGAAAAACGAGCATCCTGTTACAGTTATCATTTTGGAGTAATTACTGTTGTGCTCCATTCGATTGCAGTGAGTTTTCATTTTATCACTGACGAAGGTGAAGACAGCACCTTCGCAGCTTCTGAAACTACTTGAACAACAACCTATGTTTAATTTGCTGCAGTGGAGTCTACGTGTCTGTCTGTCTGTGTGTGTGTGTGTGTGTGTGTGTGTGTGTGTGTGTGTGTGTGTGTGTGTGGAGGGGGGGCGCATGTGCGCACACAATATTTACAAACCAATGATGTATCCCGCAATCTAGAAAGATTTTTGGATGAAGAAATAAATAAATAAACTAACTTATTACTGGTATGTAACCAAAAGAACGAGTCATATAAATTTCGTGATTTGTGAGAGCAAGCACCGTATTAATTGCTGATTATTTGTGGGAAATAGCCCTTGAGTTTGACGTGGCAGCTTTTTAATTGAAAATTAGTTCTTGAAAATTCCTACATCAAGGAATACAATAAGATTCTAAAAACTTGGAACAGTGTCATGTCTGTAAATGATATTTACATGCTTGGTGTTGGTTAGTGTGCCATAGCAGACAGCATTTTCGACTCTGAGTGTTGTTTTTTTGTAAATATGTTTATCGCCTCTGATTTAGGCCTGTGTGAAGTCTGTTTTTGGATGTAACATTTGGGATCCATCATCCTTGTACTTAACTCTTTTCACAGCTCCAATACCATAACCTCCATTATAACACTGATACCCATATTTGTAAATTCAACTGACGCCATTTTGAAAGCTGTGAATCTATATAGAATTGTTGGGGTGTGGGTGTGATAGCTCACCATGCCAATATGGAAAGCTACAAGCTATGGTGTCAAATTAGTTGTCTGTGTCAACTTAGCTATACCATCTGTAATACAGAATCGAAACTAAGGAAGTAAAAACGATAAAGTTTATTACTGGCCAAAGCACACTTCACAATGAATATTCTTGATCTGTCTTATCTGGTAAATTGCTGAGAAGTGAAATAACATCTCAAAACATCGACATTTACTTTGTAATCCCAACATATACATACAAACACATCAGACAATATTTATAAGGGAATATACTGAGCCTGTTTACCTTATTCACGGACTTTTTCACTTGATAAAAGTTTATTTGATGACAATTGCTTCATCATATATAATGTAGTCACTAGCTCTGTTCTGTTATTAATAAAAATAGCCATACAAGTTCAATGTGAAACTTCCCCTTTGAACAATTTTACGGGACTGTGCTTAAACTGACATAAAATATTTTTAGCGCAACGCAATCTGACTATCAAAATTCCCTACAAAAGAATGGCCCTGACTAACATTAACCTATACCTTTCACAAATCACTTACCTCACAAAAATCTTCGCTACTCAAGCTACTGCAATACAGCGAGCGCCACTACTGCCAGCTAAATAAAAGATTCAAACTACTGAAGGCACTAACTACTGATAGGGATAGTTAGCAAATGAAAGATATTAATAGAGAACAAACAATGTATTTACCTTGATATCATCATATATAAATATAGCAGTTCATGACAAATTTCAAAACCATGCCATCTCTCTCCCCACATCCACCACTGCTGGCGGCTCACCTCCAACTGCGCAACGCTACGCGCTGTTCACAGCCAGCTGCCTAACACTACAATGGCGAGTATTACAACAATGCAAAGCAGCCACAGACTGCACACAGCACAGCCAGTGATTTTCATATTGAGCGCTACGTAACGTTGCCAATAAGAAAACATAAACAGCCTACTTACAAATGTACAATTTTAATAATACACAAAGTTTGAAATTTTACATTATTGTCATTTGCATAGCTTGTTATTGACCTTGTCCTTTTGACACAGGGTTCTGTATTGTAGCATTCGCATATTCAGTGACACAGTTTACATTCACACATAGCGTTTGGTTCATGATATGATATGTTGTTGCAAATAAGGTGGTGACAACCTAAGTTTGCCATTCTGGTGATCACGTGTCTCATCTTGAAGTTCTCCATTATCCATGTCCTGTCAGTTATGTCACATGTGCTGTAAAATTCTGAAGACACATGACCCTTTCTTCCATCAACATTTTTAGCAGACATTTCGAAGTGCTGTTGTCGGGTATCATCAGGTTTGTCCATAGGTCTTCAGTAATGAAGGATTTCCTTGCCAGCAGGTACATGAGTCTGGATCATGTAGTTTTGGACACTACAATCACTTTATTTATATAGGTCGCCTTTACTCTTTCTAGTGTCATTAGATTTTTCTCTATGTGATTCGTCCAAAGATTTCTATACCATACATAAAGTACTGGCGAGATTTTGGTTCTAAATAGTGCCTTTGCTGTCTCGAGGCTGAGGGACCTAATGTATTCTATTTCATGGGGCTCATTATAGCTTGCATTGCTTTCTCTGCTACAAATTTTTTGAAACATTTTGCACTTGTTTCTATCATGACTCCTACATACTTGAAGTCTGATACAGTTTTCAGTTTTCTCCCCTGTATGAAGATCTCAGCCAATGCAGCAGCTCTTCCTCCATTTCTGAGCATCATCAATTCTGTTTTTACCACAATTATTTAGAAGCCGCGTTCTACACACCAATCTTCCATACTGTTTGTTGTTTCTTGCCGCTTTGCAAATGTCCTTTGAGCCTATTACAATATCAACTGCATATGTGTATGAGATTATACTATCCCTATGGAGTATTCTTACAATTTCTTCCGCTACAAGGATAAATAACAGAGAACTCAGTGGGTCTCCCTTAACTACTCCATTTGTTTGGACTATAGGATCTTACAGGGAGAGTTTATCTGAGATCCTTATTTCGATCCATTGCAGTAGTCCACTAATGATTTTTGCCCATATGTTGTTTATGTTTAGTGATTCCTCCGGTTTTCTTCGTCATTACCTTTCTGTTTATAAATTCAAAGGCTTATGTGAAGTCTATAAATACTAAGTAGAACATTTCTCTCCCTCCATGGCCTACCCAAATGCTCTTTAGCAGGAGTTCTACTGTGGATAGAGATTATCTTCCTTTCCTGAATCCCGTTTGGTTTTCAAGGAGATGTTCGTCGATTTTTTTGCTTTATTCTTTACATTATTACTTTTGTGAATATTTTGAAAGATAACTTTTCTAGTGCTGTGCCGCTGTATTTGCTAGGGTTCTTAAGGTCTCCTTTTCTTCTTATTGTAAAATCTAAATAATTTTTAACTTTCAGATATCTGGCTTTGCTTATTGGAGAACACTCAATGGAAAAACTATGTTGTCGTGGGACATTGGCAATTTGTCACAAAAAGAAAGAAAACTAATAAAATGAAGATTAATAAGATATAAAAGTGCGAGATAACCTATAACAGTTGGTGAGTGCTAGGAAAATAGGTTAACTTTCGATGTTAGCAGACGATGGCAAGGTTCCCTGGCGCCATTACTGTCAATACTTCCATCCCAAGAAACAATGATGGTGACGTGATGTGGCATGACGCAATATGACATTGACAGACTGTGTTAACACCACTGTTTGAAATGCACTGAGGAATGTTTTCACATGATGTAACATGACAGCAAACGTAAATTGATATTTACATGGAATTTTTATCCAACCAAGACTAGCTATAAATCTCTGAAGGCACAAATAAATTTCCAATCGTTTCGATATTTACACTCAATAACTGAAGCAAAATATTATCAACATTTTACCAAAATTATACTTTTACAATATTGACTGTTCTGAAGTAATATTAACCTCAAGAAGTTTGCACTCTTTGTTAGAATGCATTCGAATACATTATGACCATCCAAATGACGTTTGATGCAAAAAAGTGTTTGTAAGGAATTGCTGAAGACCAGAATGAGATTCCTATCCTACACGCCAGTTGCCTGCCAGTGTGGAGGTGGGAGGATGCAAAAGGAAGGTTTTGTTTCCTGTGGTGTATGGGGTGAGCATAATTTACTATGTGCATCCCCAAACTCAAACTAGAATTGTCATGTGACTTCATTATTATCCTCTTTGTTAACATTTTTTACTGAGACTGAGATTTTAATACACACTTATATGCCCTGTCAGAGGAGGATAACGTATGAACTTGTTGTCTTCCACACTGAGTTGAAATAATATGATTATGGAAAAGGTGTTTTTCACTGGAAAGTTCTGCAAAAATCTAATATTGTTACCATAATAGTATATTACAGGAAGAGATACTTTTCAAAAGAAAGTACAAAAAAGGTCTAATTTAGTTCACATGCTAGCAGGGAGGCTCTTTATGTGTTGAAAAATATCGCAGCCTAGTACAATAAAGAGTTAATATATTTTTTCAGAGTATATATCCTTTAAGAGTTATGTAAAACTACTTGTGTGGCAGTGTGCTGCCAGCCAGTCTCTTGAAGGTGTGGCTGTAAAGTACACAAAGACATGTAAACTTCGTAAAAATTATAGATACAAATTGGAATAACAGATTTTTTTTGTTTATTGTTTCAACTGCAATTTGTTTACCGTTTCCACTGCAACTGGTATTTAAAAATATATGTGTTCAGGCATGGTAGTTTCCTTTGTGTGATGTTAAATAACCAATTATTTTTGCTACAAAACACAACTAGCGACTACAATGTGATCATGAATACATAAGAATCACTCCAATTATTATTTCAATATTACTGTGGCAATTTAAATTCGTTTTTTTATGGTAAAACCGCCGTTGATGACACCAATACGGAAATATTCCATGTGGCAGTGAAATACTACTTTCTGGAGAAAAAATGTAAAGATACGGTTTTTCCTGTGGAGTTCTCATGTATTACAGCAAATATTAGCAATGATGTCTCATTAATTTTTGACATCACTTGTTAGATTTCATGTCGAATTCTTCCCCATATACAGGCTTAAAAACAGGTCTTAATACATAATTTGCTGAATCTATCACACAAAGTCAAAAAATTACTAACTGGTAGTATTAGGAGACAAAAAGCCTTCTAGTTTGCTCTGAAAAGTGCGTTCTCCTGCCAGAATGTAAGTAACTATGATTTCTTAGGAGGTACAATTCTTCAACGAATGCCAACCAATGTACATTCTATACCAGCAGCTAGTCAAGATGTAAATCTCGATGCGTTGGCTTCTATGGCTGACAAAATGGAAGAATAACAACACCCAGTCATTTCGTATGAAGTACGGAATATATCTCGGCTCCACCTCAGGAAAACTTCTGGAAAGACAACTTTTGGAGCTAATGACCCGGATTTCGAAGCTATTAACTGGGACACAGTCGAGAAGCAGATCGAAACCATCGAGGCATGCACAGGAACCTTCCATGTGTTTGTATAAATTCAAACAGAATGAGAAGAAATGCACACCACCGTGTTCATTTATTCCTCAAACGTCCACTAATGCTCAGACAGAAAACTAATAAAGGCTACTACTCATTTGGGGCGCAAAGAATGAAGAGGCTGAATCATCTCGCAACCAGTTCGTAATGGATCACAACATACATCTCGTTTTACTGCCGTCTGCTGAGCAGACATTTCCGTATCACCAGCAACAGTACCAGACCACAAAAATATTTTGAAACAGCAACTCTACTCTGCAGACGGTTCTGTAAAATACACATGTTGTGAATGACTACTGAACCTCGATATAGGTCTCCAGAGATTTCCACGACCATTTCTTCTGTCGCCCTATTATTAGTGCCGATGTGCCCCAGGGCAGCGTAATAGGTCCTCTGCTTTATACGATTTACATAAACGATCTGGTTGATGATTTTGACAGCGGCATTAGACTGTTTGCCGATGATGCTGTAGTCGACAGGAAAGTAGTATCACACGAAAGTTGAGAACAAATCAATGAGGATTTGCAGAAAATAAATGCGTGGTGTAATGACTGGTGGTTATCTCTCAATATTAGTAAGTGTAACCTACTGCGTATAACAAGGCGAAAATCCCCATTGATGTACGAGTACAAAATAAATGCCCAGTTTTTGGAAGCAGTAACATCCGTCAAATATCAGGGTGTGACTATTCGAAATCATCTCAAGTGGAATGATCAGATTACACAAGTAACGGGCAAGGCGAACTCTAGACTGCGGTTTATTGGTAGAATCCTGAAGCGATGTAGTCCTTCAACAAAGGAAATTGCTTACAATACGTTAATTCGTCCAGTCTTAGAGTACTGTTCGTCTGTATGAGTCCCTTACCAGTTGGGTCTGATTCAAGAAATTGAGAAGGTCCAAAGAAGAGCGGCAAGATTCGTGACTGGTACATTTAGCCATCGCCAAAGCGTTACAAATCTCACTGAAAGTTTGAAGTGGGACACACTTGCAGATAGATGACGCCGTAAACGGATGGTGCTGCTCACTAAATTCCGAAATCCGATCTTCGCCGAGGATGTAGAGCATATATTATTACCACCAACCTTCAAATCACGCAATGATCACCATACAAAGATAAGGGAAATTAGAGCTCGTACTGAGGCGTTCAGACAGTCGCTTTTCCCCCGCGAGTGGAACAGAGTAGGCGAAATATGACTTTGGCGCGAATGTACCCTCAGCCACACACCTCTTGGTGGCTAGTGGAGTATATATGTAAATATAAATGTTTTGAGAAATTATGGTCTGTTCTTGATGTTAAGTCCCTAAAGTAACTCGAGCCAAAAAAAATTAATCGCCTGTACAGGCTTTGCAACGTACTTACTTTCAGTTTAGAGCTATTGATTTACCCACAGCACAAATACCGAAATCTGCTAAAGAGATATCTCATAATTCTCAGGGAGAAGCCTAATTACGATTTTTCTGAAGTTAAATTGCAGCACACAATTAAAACAACAGGATCTCCAGTGCATGCACGTGCCAGACGCTTGTCAGCGGAAAAAATAAGGTAAAACTTGAATTCCAGGAGATGATCAGCCATGGGCTATGTTGTCCTTCTAAAAGCTGCTTGTGTAGTCCTCTCTAGCTCGTTCCAAATAAATACGGAACTTCGCGTCCCTGTAGAGATTATAGAGCTTCAGATGCTGCCACAATGCCAGGTGGCTACCCAATTGTTCATTTACAAAATGTCAATTGCTAACTCGCAAAGCATATAGAAACTCTATAAAATTGACCTTGTCTGAGCGTATCACCACATTTCTGCTATGCAAGAAGATCTGTCTAAAACAACTGTCATCAAAGCATCTGGACTTTTCGAATGTTTGAACATGGCATTTGCTCTACACAATGGAGCACAAACGTTCCAACGATTGATTCACAGCACTTTGAATCATTTGTCTTTCGTATATTGATATTTAGACGATATTCTAGTTGTTTCAGCGTCAGATGAAGAATATATCATGCATTTCAAACAGCTTCTTGAATGGATGGATAAACATCACTCCACCAGTAATGTGGGAAAACGTATTTTTGTAGAGAAACGGATATTATTCTTGGGTTATTGTTAGTCAGGTTGAGGGATTTCTACTATTCGGAGAAAAAGTGAAGATAATCAAGGGCTTCCCTCACCCTAGAACATTAGCAGAATTACATACAAATGAAACCACATACTGCAGAAATCTAACAAACTTTGTTTAACTTGTGCAAAAAGCTCAAGAGGAATGATAATTGCCCTGTTACATGGCCCAACAAAGCACACAAATCCTTCAAGAAGTTAAAAGAAGATCCATCAATCGCAGCTCAGGTTGCTCATGGGTCAATTGTCTTACCTTAGTTATGATGGTTGGTGTGTCAGACTATGCTATAGGTGCTTCCTTACAACAACTGCAATAAGGAACACCTAAACCAATTGCATTTTTCTCCAGGTCTTTCATTGACACATATTGTAACTAACATACCAAGTATTGTGCATTGTTGACAGTATGTTGAGCAGTGAAACACTTCTGTTATCTTCTGGAAGGCAGAGAATATGCAACATTTACAGGCCAAAAGTCCAGAAAAAGCAATACAGGCAACTACACAACCTGGATTCCTTAGTTAATTCACCACAAATGTTCTATACCTTCCTGAAGGAGAGGGTGTTCCTACTGATATACATTCCAGAATTGCAAACGTCATATTGCCAGTCACCATTTCATATGAAGATATTTCAGAGGTACAAAGCAGTGATTAAGAAATGGCCAAAGTGAATAATTCAAATTTCTGTTCCCTAGCATTTATAACAATATTGTTATGTGATGGATCACAGTTACTTTGTGATCATTTCACAGGTAAACTCAGGCCATATGTTCAACCTACTGATAATAAGTCTTCCATGCACTACATGACCTGGCACACTCTGCAATCAAAGGTAGAGTGGATAACGCCTCATTTGGCCTTCATTGCAACAAGATGTAAACCTGTGGGCAAAAACATAAGATCGCATTCAACGAGCACAAATTTCAAAATATACGGGTGCTTGTGACCTTGCTGTTTAGTGCCCTCAGCCATTAATCATCATCATCAAATTATGCAACCAGAGCGTGTCGAAATTTCAGAGAAGTGGTCTGTTGCTGCTTGCATAATCATATTCGTCTAGTGGGATGAATACTTGCTTTCAAAGCTTCACCTTTCTCTTAACAATGATCGACAGGTCTACACTTGTTCAGACACAGTTCCATTGGAGGACATCTCTGCAGAAAGTGCTGCTAGCACTCTGTATTATCATGGATCACATGTTTTGGAGCTCCAGAAATCGTCACCACCAAGAGAAGACGACAATCTGAGTGGCAAATTGTCCACTCGCCTCATGATGATCTAGGTATCCACTGCATCAAGACCACTTGTTAATATATAGCGTCAGACAGCAAAGTGGAATGGTGGTGCCGCAATATCAAGACAGCATTAGAAGTGCGACTCTCAGATGTCTATGTTGCCAACTTACCAACAGTTTTAATGGGTCTCCACGCTTGTGTGAGTCCAGACTATAAAACCACTACTGCAGAATGACTTATGGCCTGACAACTAGATTTACAGCTGATTCATCAGATTGCACAGCAGTGGAGTGTAATATTTCAACTGTCATTTTGAACTTGAAAATTTTCAACATCATGCTATAAATAAGACTTGAAGAATAGAGAAAACCCATATAACCTACAGGAAGTTGAGTGAAACAGTTTGAGTCTAACTGACAATGTCTTCTTTGATGAAGCTCAAAGCAAGAAAATAACTTGTGAGCGTACAAGTTGTGGGAGGAAATTAGAGTGGGAGCTCTCCACCGCAGAGCATGTGGCTGGCGGTTGCTACGGGGCTGTGGCGAGCGGCTAGCGATTACGCGGCCTTGGAAAAACCCGTGTGGAAGCTTGGCAGGGGAGCTTATTGCTGTGTTTGCCCACTTGGAGAAATTTATACACCAGAGAAAAACTAATAGAAACAGAACTAAGACTGACATGGAGGTGTGAGTTGGCACTCCTGGACATAAAAATATGTAAAGCTAAATTACCTAGACGCACCATAAAATATATAATAGTTTAAAAGCTACTGTTGTCTTAAAAACTGCAAATTTATGAAAGTTCGAAAGCTAATATCTTGGCAATGCTTTGGCCGATTTTTATAAACAAAGTGTTTACGGATGTGGCTAGTAGAGTTGCATCCAGCAATCATGACCCATTTAGCAGAATATGTACCATTTTTGAATGAGGGATCGGAATACGATATTTGACTGAGAGAAACTTTGTTTTTGGTGATAAATAAATATAAAGAGTCGAAATTAACGGCAGCATTCTAAAGTGCAAAGAGGTAGGTGAGTAATTAAGAATATAATTTTATTTGTTTATTTATGTTTAGTACGAAAAATCTGGGAAAAGCAAAATAACACCACAATAACATTAGTTGAGAAAAAAACGGTGGCAGATTCAAAAAATTGGTCTTTAAATTGTTATTGCCCGGAAAATTTCCATATTTTCAATGTATTATATGTGTTTTTTTATTTAGTTTTTGAATACTCGACTTTTTTTTTTTTGCAAACTTTGTTTTGATTTATGCAGTCGTTTCGAGGGTGTATAGAGCGGCCATGTTTGAGGCAGTTGAGTTGGAGCGAGGGTAAGAGCTGGACGTGCCACCCATCTGGGGATAGTATTGGGTTGGTAGCCCAAATTGGAAATAAGTATGTATGTAGGGATGTTCAAAAACGATCAAGTTGAACGCAATATAGTGGTTTAGGACAGAAGACAACAGTTATTTTCTGAACTGTGGGTAGACTGTCGAGTGCTGTGATTTTGACATACGAATTTTTATAGTGAAGTGATGATGGTAATGATGTTTGTTTTGTGTGGCGCTCAACTGCGCGGTCATCAGCGCCTGTACAAATTCCCAACCTTTGCTCAGTCCAATATTGCCACTTTCATGAATGATGATGAAGTGATGAGGACAACACAAACACCCAGTCATCTCAAGGCAGGTGAAAATCCCTGACCTTGCCAGGGAGCAAACCTGGGACCCGTGCTCGGAAAGGAGAATGCGACCGCGAGACCACGAGCTGTGGATTATAGTGAAGTGTTGTAGCATCAGTTACTAACAGCTGTGTTTACATAAAAGCCCCTCGGACTGCATGTTCAGTATTTAGTCAATAAATTGAAGACTATTTGTGGAAAATTAGAAATAAACTGCTTTTTCAAATTGTAAAGCAACATGAGTGACTCAATATTTTAAATTTCATCGCAATCCCTGTCTGCATTGTCTTGTTTAATACTTCATTTCAGCTTGAAAATTGAGTTTATGGCAGGTGTGAGCTGGCTACCTATGACCATAAAAGTAGCCAAAGATTGAGAACAGCCACATCTTTGGGGCCATTCAATTAAGCCGAGTGTTGAGTGTAACAAATATATATATTTTCGTGTCATAGCACGTGGAGGCTCGAGCTAACTATTCAGTCTAAACTAACTTTTTTATCAAAAATCATCGAACAACACCAAAAACAACTATGTAGATATTTTCATCATTTTCAGCGAATTTTTACAGTGCATAGTGCCCAGTACCGCTGTAATGTGGGGTTTCTCATCAGGGAGTGTCTTAACTAAATAGGCTTGGTAGACAGTGCAGGATTTTGTTTGGAAGTGAAGAAGACTGGGAGAAACACTTTCCGGATCGTGAGCAGTACACTGAGTCTAATGTCGACCACCAAAGCTGGAGTTGAAGTGTTGCTGGTTGCCAAACATCGACGCGTCGACTTTGCTGCCACACTCAAGAGCTAGGGCTGCTTCTGCTGCCAACCTGCAAGCCGTTCCATGCCACACCACACAGCACCTCACCGCATGGCAGCCAACAACTTCAGGCAGCAGTTGTCATGGAGTAGCAGTCTCAACAAAGCTAAGAGCTGGCAGCAGGCATGTTAATTACTCAGTTTTCTATCTCACAGCCAGTTTAGCTATGGAGACCGAATTTAGCGAAGTGGTGATAAAGAAGTCAGCTAGTGATGTTGAGTCTGTAGGGAGTGGGAGTGATCCTCAGAGCCCTAACAGACAAGGAGAAGAAGCAGAAGCTAATGTAATGGCTATGCTTACATTATTAATGAGCCAAATGGGGGAACGTAGATCTGAATGAAAAACTGATATGGGGGATTTCAAGACTAAATTAAAAACTGATATTTGGGATATGGACAGTTCTTCAGTGGCAAAAATCAGAGAATTAAATGATCAATTGGGGGATTTATCAGAAAAAATTGAGGAGGTAGAAGGAAATTTGAACGCTAAGAATGATGCAGTTGCTGTTGAATTAACAGGTAGAATTGATTCAGGCAGGCAGTTGTGTGACACAAGGAATGATGATACAAGGCAAGCTCTGACTGATGTGGATTGGAAGACTGTGGCTGGTTGTGGTAAAACCAGAACTTCATTATTAGGTCAACTGGAAGGACACTAGCGACCTGAGAAACGAAATTGAAAATGTGGCTGCTGTTACTGTAAAGAGTAATGTAGAAATTGACCAAGTTAGCAGTAGATTAAGCAATATCGAATTATGTGGGACTAATGGAAGTATAGGGTGGCCTATGGTACAAGTGCCCAGTGGTAAGACTTTTCATGGGAAAGAAGTACCATACTGTAGATTTTCTGGCAGCATGCAAGGATTGTTATATTGATGGTATGAGTGACAAGAGCAAAATTAAACTGGTAAAAAGATTGTTGGAGGGTTCTGATCAGACATGGGCAAATCAATGTAGTGAACAATTTAAATCATATAGCATATTTGAACAGATGTTTCTAAATAGGTACTGGAGCCAAGGAAAACAACGCAGGTCACAGAGTGATTTTTTGAATAGGCCAGTTTACAGAGGAGGTAGGCAAACTATGAGAGAATTTTGTCAGGAGGAATTAAGAAGGTTATTATATTTGGATAAGCCATTGGGAATTTTGACTGAGATTTCTACTCTAAGGAGGAGGTTATATGAAAATGTACAATGGGAACTGAACATTGTCCAACAGATTCTATATAAAACATCTTGGATTTTATTAAGAGGATGGATCAAACTATGTGCTAAAATATAAACTCATGGAATAATCAGAGAAATAATTGAGAGTGGAAAAATAATGTGAGTTGGGGTAATAACTACCATAATTCAGGCAGGGTAGAAAATCAGAATGGTAACTGGAGAGAAAACAGAGATAGAATTCAAAATGAAACTTGGAGGGATAATGGCGAAAGATTTAATGATGATGTCAGGTCCAGAGAGGTGCATGGGGAAATAGAAACAGGAGTCATGAAAGGCCAATGCAGGAACAGAGCGATGGGAGAGGAGAAAGTAATGCAAAGGGACTTCAGGGAAAAAATTCTTTAATCTGATGTTTGTTCAAAATGGGGTCCAATTTGGGACAATAAACCATGGAGAAACTAGGACCATGGCATGATAAAATAATTGAGGGAGAAATAATGGTGGCTATTTTAATAATTTTAGGGAAAATAATGGGAGGTACTGTAATGAAAGCAAAAGCAGTGGAACAAGGGAAGAGAAAGTATGGAATAAGAATTATAGGCAAACTAACAGGAGGTTTGTTGATCATGATACAAATAAACAAGTGAGAGAAGAAAGAGTTCGTGGAATGGAGGCAACTATGGGTAATGATGAGATGTTTGAAGGCTGGTTTAATCTGCATGATAAGGGGAGGGCCTTTAGAAGTAAAAATAATAGGAAATGTAGGAATCAGGAGTTAGAAATAAATGTTGGGGATTTGTTAAATAAAAGAGATCAAAATTTGGGGTATAATTATGCAAATAGTATTGACTTGGCAATTATGTTAAGTAATGAGCATATATCTGCTGTGCAACCTGTGGGAGAAAATGTGTATTCTGATGTTGAGAGTGTGTATGTGAATAACAGCAGAAATAGCAATGTGTTGAATGCAACAGAACTTTCACCAGTGGTAAGAGGTATAAATTATGTAGCGGCCACAGTGCCTGATTCAATTGTTATTGTAGATGGAGATATAAAGGAAAGTAAGTGCTCCAACAATGTGAATGTATTAAATAGTGAGCAGGCAGTAGGTCCTGCATCAGATATTGTCATGGGTAATGATGGTGATATGTGGCACAAGGCTGCAGAATGTGTTGTTAATGTATGTGGACGCACTCACTCCAGTAATGATAGGGAATGTACCAGTGAGCAGGCTATAGTCCCTGTAACCGATGAACGAGCAGTAGTTGTGCGGCGAAGCTTTTAAGGTTCAGAATGGAGCTGCAGGTAATTGGTATTGTGGTTGAAACTGAGGGATACTGTTGATTCAAGTAAGTTTATGTCTGTTGATAATGGTATGGGAGAAGAAGATGGGTAAACACATTTTTCCAAGGAAGCATGGGAGAATAAGGCAGAGAGTGATTTTGATGATTGGATAGCCATGGCAAAATGGTTTCAGAAGTGGGCACCAGAGGATTGGAAGATTAGCAAGCATGATTATGCCAGGCAAATCAGGGATTTATGTAGGGAAAGTGAGGTGTTCAAACATGCTTACAAAGAAATAGTTAATGGGGATAAAGATGTTAAATCATTTGATGAAGAATGTCTATTTATGATGAGAAAAGATGGTATAGGTGATAATAATACTATGAATAATGATACAATTAGTGAGGAAGGTGACAATGTTGATGAAATCCAAAATTTCACACTATATAATGATGAACAACAGATAGCCATACATGAGGGGCTAAATACTGAATGGATTGGGAAAGATGAGTGTGATTATGATACTGATGACGGGGTTAATTTTGGAAAGTTGAACCAGCAGTTGATACCAGGGACCGGGGAGGAAGAAAAATATAGAGTTGCTAGAAAGCTAGGGGGTGGGGGGGGGGTTGAACGAAGGAAACCCTGGAATTAAAGAGGCCTTTGATTTAATATTGTCAGGGGATAAGGACATTGAATCTTTTAGTGAAGAGCAGGAGTGCACCATGACTAAAGATTGCATACATGAGGATGCCTATTTGGCTGAAGCAGAACTGAAGCTTGATTTTATTGAAGAGGTGCAGCCAATAATAACTGTCGGTGTGGCATGGGTCTGTGAAACTGGTTTGGTGGATACTGGCAGTTCTGTGTCTGGGGTGACAGAGGGCTTTTAGGATCATATAAAGAACAGGGAAACTATGTAATTTCCAGTCACAGGGGTGAGAACTGAAAATGCTACAAGAACTTTCGGTAAATCAGTGAGAAAGGAGGTAGTTCTAGATGTAAACATTAGAGATGAAGTATTCAGTCACTTATTTTTGATGGTCCCAAATTTAAGTATGAATCTGGGATTGGGGATTGAATTTCTGAGTAAATATGAGGCATGTGTACATTGTAAGGACCAGATGGTAGAACTGAATACTTTTGGGGGAAGATAAAGGATAAAATTCAAAAATTCACTCAATGGTGAAGAATTGGTGGCTAGTTTGCATGTAGCACAGTGCTTAATGGATGATTGATTGATTTTTATTGCCCAGAAACAAAAGATTTACAGGGATGTAAAGCTTGTATAAGCAATGGCAATAGATGTACAAACAACAATGACAATAAATACACAAATAATCAATCTATGTTAGAAATTATGCACACAGAACTCTTCCATTGTATAAAAACAATTTTGAATTAATAAAGTTCTTACAAATATCTTAAATTTTTTCAGCTCTGGACTCTTAACTGACTCTGGTAGTTTATTAAATGGCTTTACAGATGTGTGTTTGAAGCTATTTAGAGTTTTGGTATATGAGCAGTAGTCTTCTCCTACATCATTAGAGTGTTGTGTATTGTAACTATGTACATCAGAATTCATATCAAAACTAGACAAGTTCTTTTTAATGTGCAAGAGACATTGAAATATGTATATACACGGCAAGGTCATAGTACTAAGTTTAATAAATAATTCTCTACAGTGAGTTCTAGATGGTACTTTACATATCAGTCTGACAGCTTTTTTCTGGGCTGTAAATAAGCATTTTGAGTAGCAATTATTTCCCCACAAGATTGTCCCATACGTCAAATGAGAGTCAATATAACTAGAACAGACAGAAAGCAAAATTTTCTCATCTACTGTTGCTTGTCATTTTCTGAGCATAAATATTCCTTTAGAAATTTTTGGTGTTAAATAATTCACATGTGCCTGCCAGCCTAAATTATTTTGCAAAACAATGCCAAGAAACTTAACAGGAACTGTCTCTAAGATGATTCTATTGTTACAAGAAATGTTTAATTCCTGTGTTTTATTCATGTTCATAGAAAGGCTATTGGCATTGCACCAGTCAGAAAGTATATCTACCTTGAGTGAGGTAGAGTTACTTATGTTACTGTCCGTAGGCACTGTAACACTTAAACTGATATCATCTGCATACAAGTAACAGTTTGTTGTATCATCTTTACATTGCTAGGGAGGTCATTCATATATAATATGAACAAGAGAGGGCCCAAGATTGACCCTTGAGGAACACCATGGTTAGGGGGGCAAGAAACTAGAATATTGGTTATTGAAGTAAACAGTTTGAGAGCTATTAGATAAGTATGAATGAATAATTTTAGCAGCAGAGACTGAGAAACCTACAGTTTTTAATTTCAGCAGCAGAGTGTTGTGGCACACAGTGTCAAATGCTTATGATAATTCAAAAAACTTTGTACATATAATAAACTGTTCATCTTTTGCTTGAAGACATTACATATCTAGCTCATAACAGCATCACATGTTGATAGATTTTTCCTAAACCCAAACTGGCTATTTGAAAGTAACTGATGTTTGAAGTTGTGGAACAGCTAATTGACACAGTTAATTCTCTCATAATGACTAGTGATACAAGTTACAACTGTTGTAGTTACTGTACAGCACTTATATGTACATGTCAGGAAATGAATGTTAGAGAGGGACACTGAGTGGCATTATTCTTGTTTTTTATAATGATACCAATATTGATTCAATCATTTATGAATGGTGATTATGATTTGGTCACACAGCAATTTTTTTTTTTGTGTGTGGTGTTGGAGATAGTTCAGCATGGGATGAGAATATGGAATTGAATAGTGTACATATATGTTCTTGTGTTCACTGAAGAAATGTTTAAATTTGGGGGATACATAATTTAGTTTTATTTTTGTTTTATGTTTAGGATTACTTAGTTTCAGGGGAATATAGGCTGATTTGTGGATTATGTTGTGCCATGGGGTATTTTATATATTAGATTTTATTCAGGTTGTGGTGCTGTAATTTTCATTGGTCATTGAGCAGCAGTTAGGTTATTGTTTGGGTTAAGACTAGAGACAGGGTTGTTGCTGGAACCTGCCATTGAACCCATCATATAATAAATTTTTGAGTACTATTCTAGTCATATTTTTCTTAGTTTCACTTTGGTTAGAGAAACCTTCCCTCAGCATTGTACGATTGCAATTATTTGAGGCTTTTCTGTTCTTGAATGGAAAAAATTGTTGCAATCAAAGAAAAGTCTGTAGCCAGCATGTATTTCTTGGTAACACTACCATCTGTATGTTTGTGTTAGGTTTCGCACTGAAATTCGGCTTTAACTGTGTCACGTCTGGTTAACAGACGGGGTGGGTTACATCCAACCGGTCCTTGGTACCCAGACACTTTTGCTGCTAGGAAATTGATCAAGTGAATTTTGTTTGTTCCTGGTAGAATCGGGCTGACTGGCAGGAGAACTTGAGGAACGGCACTTGAGGTCTGAGCTGCAGTGCTCATGCAGGCCAGAGGCGCACCACACAAGACAACAAAGGGTGTAGTGCTTACTGTATGGGCTGCTAATTTCAGTTTAGAAAAGATCGAAAAAAGGACAATATTTAGAGGACTTCAAGAAAAATTGCTGGTCTACCTTCGGTCTGTTTATGTTTTGTTACTTACAACCTTTGGCCAGTCATGTCAGCATCATGGCAATGCTGATGAATAAAGGTAAGTTTAGTTCAGTTAGGGTAGGAAGTGCTGCCACATAAGATAATATAGGGACACAGATAGATTATATAATGGTAAGACAGAGATTTAGGAACCAGGTTTCAAATTGTAAGACATTTCCAGGGGCAGATGTGGACTCTGACCACAATCTATTGGTTATGACCTGTAGATTAAAACTGAAGAAACTGCAAAAAGGTGGGAATTTAAGGAGATGGGACCTGGATAAACTAAAAGAACCAGAGGTTGTACAGAGATTCAGGGAGAGCATAAGGGAGCAATTGACAGGAATGGGGGAAATAAATACAGTAGAAGAAGAATGGGTAGCTTTGAGGGATGAAGTAGTGAAGGCAGCAGAGGATCAAGTAGGTAAAAAGACGAGGGCTAGTAGAAATCCTTGGGTAACAGAAGAAATATTGAATTTAATTGATGAAAGGAGAAAATATAAAAATGCAGTAAGTGAAACAGGCAAAAAGGAATACAAACGTCTCAAAAATGAGATCGACAGGAAGTGCAAAATGGCTAAGCAGGGATGGCTGGAGGACAAATGTAAGGATGTATAGGCCTATCTCACTATGGGTAAGATAGATACCGCCTACAGGAAAATTAAAGAGACCTTTGGAGATAAGAGAACGACTTGTATGAATATCAAGAGCTCAGATGGAAACCCAGTTCTAAGCAAAGAAGGGAAAGCAGAAAGGTGGAAGGAGTATATAGAGGGTCTATACATGGGCGATGTACTTGAGGACAATATTATGGAAATGGAAGAGGATGTAGATGAAGATGAAATGGGAGATACGATACTGCGTGAAGAGTTTGACAGAACACTGAAAGACGTGAGTCGAAACAAGGCCCCCGGAGTAGACAATATTCCATTGGAACTACTGACGGCCGTGGGAGAGCCAGTCCTGACAAAACTCTACCATCTGGTGAGCAAGATGTATGAAACAGGCGAAATACCCTCAGACTTCAAGAAGAATATAATAATTCCAATCCCAAAGAAAGCAGGTGTTGACAGATGTGAAAATTACCGAACTATCAGCTTAATAAGTCACAGCTGCAAAATACTAACACGAATTCTTTACAGACGAATGGAAAAACTAGTAGAAGCCAACCTCGGGGAAGATCAGTTTGGATTCCGTAGAAACACTGGAACACGTGAGGCAATACTGACCTTACGACTTATCTTAGAAGAAAGATTAAGGAAAGGCAAACCTACGTTTCTAGCATTTGTAGACTTAGAGAAAGCTTTTGACAATGTTGACTGGAATACTCTCTTTCAAATTCTAAAGGTGGCAGGGGTAAAATACAGGGAGCGAAAGGCTATTTACAATTTGTACAGAAACCAGATGGCAGTTACAAGAGTCGAGGGACATGAAAGGGAAGCAGTGGTTGGGAAGGGAGTAAGACAGGGTTGTAGCCTGTCCCCGATGTTGTTCAATCTGTATATTGAGCAAGCAGTAAAGGAAACAAAAGAAAAATTCGGAGTAGGTATTAAAATTCATGGAGAAGAAATAAAAACTTTGAGGTTCGCCGATGACATTGTAATTCTGTCAGAGACAGCAAAGGACTTGGAAGAGCAGTTGAATGGAATGGACAGTGTCTTGAAAGGAGGATATAAGATGAACATCAACAAAAGCAAAACAAGGATAATGGAATGTAGTCTAATTAAGTCGGGTGATGCAGAGGGAATTAGATTAGGAAATGAGGCACTTAAAGTAGTAAAAGAGTTTTGCTATTTGGGGAGCAAAATAACTGATGATGGTCGAAGTAGAGAGGATATAAAATGTAGGCAGGCAATGGCAAGGAAAGCGTTTCTGAAGAAGAGAAATTTGTTAACATCCAGTATAGATTTAAGTGTCAGGAAGTCTTTTCTGACTGTGTCTGTATGGAGTGTAGCCATGTATGGAAGTGAAACATGGACGATAAATAGTTTGGACAAGAAGAGAATAGAAGGTTTCGAAATGTGGTGCTACAGAAGAATGCTAAAGATTAGATGGGTAGATCACATAACTAATGAGGAAGTATTGAATAGAATTGGGGAGAAGAGAAGTTTGTGGCACAACTTGACCAGAAGAAGGGATCGGTTGGTAGGACATGTTCTGAGGCATCAAGGGATCACCAATTTAGTATTGGAGGGCAGCGTGGAGGGTAAAAATCGTAGGGGGAGACCAAGAGATGAATACACTAAGCAGATTCAGAAGGATGTAGGTTGCAGTAGGTACTGGGAGATGAAAAAGCTTGCACAGGATAGAGTAGCATGGAGAGCTGCATCAAACCAGTCTCAGGACTGAAGACCACAACAACAACAACAGGGACTCGTCCATTTCGATTTTTTGTAATCATATGTAGAGTTTATTTTTGTGTATTATTTCGTTTCCGGGAGCACAGACCAAATTTGCGTTTTCTCCAGGTATTTGCGTTTTCTTCAGGTAGTTTCATGAATGTTTCTTCTTACAAATGGGTGCTGTAGTTTCTTTCATTGGGGCGAATGTAGTGGCGTGGGAAATGGGGACATAAATGAGGCTCACCAGTGGTATTGTAGGATCTGCAGTAGAGATAGGAAAATACTGGAACAGGAAGGGAAAATTGCAGCTCTTCAAGCTGACCTAGACATGGCAAGGGAGGATCTGGACAGGTTAAAGAGGGAGAAGGGTGAACAGAGGTGGGAAGTGGCAACAGGTAATAGGGGGAACAGGCAAAGGAGAGCATCAGACAGCTATGTCATAAATCTTGAAAATAGATTTGACCTGTTGTCTCAGTCAGAATCGGATGAGCCTCATGTAGCTGAAGTTGTAGAAAGGCACAACAAGCTTTCAAGGACTTCAAGGGAAATTTGTAAAGAGAAAGAAAGTTCTGTTGTTAGGTAGTTCCCATGGTAGAGGTGTTGGCCAACTACTGCTGGAAAATCTAAGTCCAGAGTACCAGGTCACAAACTTTTTCAAGCCTAGTGCAGATCTGGGTCAGGTAACAGAGGATGTAGGTTCTTTATGCAAGGATTTCACAAATGAGGATGCTGTGGGTAAAGTGGGTGGTCCGGGAAATAGCATTGGCAGAGACTCTGAATATTCCATAGAGAGTGACCTGGTGAAGATAGCATCAGCAATGAAGCATACGAGTGTGGGATTTGTGTCTGTGTTGAGACGCCATGATCGGCCTCATTTGAACTCTTCTGTAGGGAGGGTGAACTAGGAGTTGGAGTGGTTGCTTAGGACAGATATAGGGCCCATATTGGTTTGATTCCTCTGGATGCTATCAATAGGTGGGACTACACTAGGCATGGCCTTCACCTCAATAGGAAAGGGAAGGGAAAACTGTCTGGGTTGATATGCAGAAAACTTAAGGGGGGGACACTGTCACAAGTGGTAAAATACCAGTGGTCACAGGTGTTGGAGGGATGCCTTTTTAGGATAGGGAAGGGGGAAAGAAAACGAGTTTTAAGAGAGATTGGCAGACACACTCAGTTTGAGAAAACAGATGAACAGGAGTCAGATTTTAGCATACAGCCTCCATTTAAGCAATATTTAACAGAAAGTAATCAGAAACTGACAGTTCATCTTCGTCAAAGCAGCTATAATCCCATTAGTATACAGTATCAGTTATCTTTATTACACGAGAACATTCTGGGACTTAGAAATAAAGTTGATGAACTACTCATTTGCATCGATGAAATGAATTCATCTACCCAAATTGACATAATGTGCCTCTCTGAACATCAAGTGACCACTGGTATAGATATGTTAGACATTTCAGGATTTAAGCTAGCTTCCTACTTCTGCAGAGTAGATATGGATGGAAGAGGAGTTGCCACATTTATTAAAAACTGCCGTAAATTCAAGAACATTGACATTAATAAATTCTGTTTGGAGCAGCATCTAGAAGCATGTGCAACAGAAGTAGAGTTCCATAACAGATCCTATATAATAATAACTATTTACCGAGCACCTGCTGGAAATTATAATTTATTCATAAATCATCTAGAAGCCCTTTTAGGTTATTTAACAGGAAGAAACAAAGAAATTTTTATTGCTGGTGACTTTAATACAAATTTTCTAATGCAATCTTCCAGTTAACATTTACTGCAGTTAGTAATGTTGTCTTTCAATCTAACTCACACTGTAAACTTTCCAACTAGGATCAGTAAATCCTCAAGGACAGCCATTGATAATAATTTTATAGACAAATCAAAGGAACAAAATCATATCATAAAATGTGAAATAAATGGACTACCAGATCATTACATGCAGCTCCTTGTTTTAGATGTAAATTCTAAGCAGATTATCAAGACTGCTAAATCTGAGTACAGGAGAGTAGACAATCAACCAAAAATTGAGTGTTTTAGAAAACTGCTCAAAGATATGAAGTGGAAAGATGTTTG
The DNA here is from genome assembly GCF_021461385.2 of Schistocerca piceifrons. Taxonomy (NCBI): domain Eukaryota; kingdom Metazoa; phylum Arthropoda; class Insecta; order Orthoptera; family Acrididae; genus Schistocerca; species Schistocerca piceifrons. Next base: position 608,818,658 of record NC_060138.1, read on the forward strand.
TAGTGCTCATGAGATGAATGAAAAATATAACACATTCATGAACAATGTCAGTACCATGTTTGAAAACTGTTTACCTCTAAAAGTTACTCAAATTAAAGAGAAGTCTATGATAAAACCATGGCTCACACAAGGAATAAAGATTTCCTGTAAGACAAAAAGGAAAATGTATCTGTCGACCAAGAATAGCTCCAATGCTGATGATTTAGCTAAATACAAGGAATACTGTAAAACATTTAAAAAAAGTAATTCAGACATCTAAACAAATGCACTACGAGATGAAGATAGCAATGTCAGGGAACAAAATAATAACAATATGAAATATAGTGAACGATGAGACTGGTAGAACCAGAAAGGAACAGGAGCAAATAGCACTAAGGTTAGATGACACATTAGTAACTGATGGGCATAGTGTGGCAAATCTATTTAAAAAGTACTTTATATCCATTACTGATAGAATGGGGTTGTCAGGATCAGTAAATAATGCCCTTGAATATCTGAAACTAGCCTTTACAAATAGCTTCAGGTACATGAATATGTCACTCACTTCACCAAAAGAACTAACTTCCATAGTAAAATCATTAAAAACAAAGCATTTTAGTGGTTACAATGAAATATCAACAAAGTTAATTATGACAAGTTCTTGTGAGTTTAGTACAATTCTAAGTTACTTGTGTAACCAATCAATTATAAGTGGGAAATTTCCTGACTTGCTAAAATATCCAGATGTTAAGCCTCTATTCAAGAATGGGGATAAAGAGATGCCATCAAACTACAGGCTGATTTCGCTTTTGCCAGCATTCTCAAAAATTTTAGAAAAAGTAATGTACAGGCAGCTTCTCAACCATCTGACCACAAATAACATATTATCAAGAACACAGTTTGGATTTCTGATGGGTTCTGATATTGAGAAGGCTATTTACACCTACAGTGAAAATGTACTTAATTCATTAAATAATAAATTACATGGAGCAGGTATTTTCTGTGATTTGTCAAAGGCATTTGATTGTGTGAACCACAACATCCTTTTAAATAAATTAGAATTCTATGGTGTCATGGGCAGTGCTGCAATATGGTTCAAGTCATACCTCGCTAACAGGAAACAAAGGGTGTCGGTGCAAGGGACTAGTGCATTAAATCATCAGCCATTATCAGAATGGGAAGAAATTACATGTGGTGTCCCACAAGGATCCACCTTAGGGCCATTGCTTTATCTTGTGTACATTAATGATCTCTCATCAGTTACACTGCCAGAAGCAGAGTTCGTTTTGTTTGCAGATGACACAAGTATTGCAATAAATAGTATGTCGAGTGTAGTTTTAGAAAGATCTGCTAATGATATTTTCATGGATATTAATAAATGGTTTAAAGCCAACTCACTGACATTCAACTTCGAAAAGACCCACTATATGCAATTCAGAACCTGTAAGAGGTTTCCACCCAGCATATGCATAAAGTATGAAGAAGAGCAGATAGAAGAGGTTGACAGTCTTAAATTCCTGGGATTACAACTTGATAATAAATGCAGCTGGGGGGAGCACAACACAGAACTGCAGAAACGCCTTAACAAATCTGTATTTGCAATTCGAGTGTTAGCAGACATACGGGACATAAAAATGAAAAAGCTTGCATACTTTGCCTACTTTCATTCCATAATGCCATATGGTATAATATTTTGAGGTAACTCTTCAAGTTGAACAAAAGTTTTCAGACCCAAAAGCGTGTAATACGTACTATTTGTGGAGTAAATTCACAGACGTCCTGTAGAAACCTCTTCAAAGAACTGGGTATACTTACTACTGCCTCTCAGTATATTTACTCCTCAATGAAATTTGTCGTAAATAATCTCATCTTCAATAATTTACCAGCAAACATAAAAAATTTGGTTACA